>NC_092336.1:370832500-371065000 GCF_046630445.1 Rutidosis leptorrhynchoides
ATCTCCCGCAGGATCAAAAAGTTATGCCAATGCGTGATATTTAGGTGGTTTCAAGTTTCTCTTTCTTCATTTTACTCGGGTAAGGAAGTGGTGGTTGGTATGGTTTAACATAAGGTTTAGCCTTAACTGTGTTATCTTCATTAACCTTTTCAACTACCGGTTCTTTTTCCTTATCTTGATCAGGTTGTGGTTCTTTTGGAGTAAGAATAGCTTCATCAGAAGTTACAGGTATTTCAGGTGGTTTAAGTGTTGTACCACTTCTTGTGGTAATGGCTTTAGCTGTTTCATTCCGGGGGTTAGCATTTGTATCACTAGGTAGACTTCCCGGTTTTCTTTCACCTATTAACCTTGCTAGGTTACTTACTTCTTGTTCCAGATTTTGAATAGAAGCTTGTTGATTTCTAAATGCTTGAGCATTTTGTTCATTGGTTTGTTTTTGAGATGTGAAAAACTGCGTTTGAGTTTCAACTAGCTTCGTTATCATATCTTCTAAATTCGGCTTTTTATCATCGATTTGTGGTGGTTTGTTTTGAAAATTAGGTCTTTGCTGGTTGTAAGTATTGTTGGATACTTGTTGATTGCTAGGACCTTGTTGGTTGTTGTATGGAATATTTCGGTTATAGTTCTGGTTTTGATTGTAGATCGGTCTTGGCGGTTGATAATTATTCTGATAATTATTTCCAGGCCTTTGGTTTATGTATGAAATATTCTCTCTTTGTTCCATTGTTAATTCAATACTGAGACAATCTTTTGTCAAATGTGGTCCTCCACACTGCTCACAATTAATTCGTATTGAGTGAATATCTTTAGTCATCTTTTCCATTCGTCTCTCGACAGCATCTATCTTTGCGGAAATAGAATCTAAGTCATGGCTAGAATCGGCTCTAGCTGCTTTAGATGATCTAACGATATCTTTTTCTTGGTGCCACTCATGTGAGTGGGAAGCAGTGTTATCAATAATTTTGTAAGCATCAGTTTCGGTTTTCTTCATAATGGAACCACCAGCTGCTATATCTATGTCTTTTCTTGTAGTGATGTCGCATCCTTGGTAGAATATTTGTACTATTTGACAGGTATCTAAACCATGTTGCGGACATCCTCTCAATAACTTTCCAAATCTTGTCCAAGCCTCATATAGAGTTTCATTTGGCTTCTGTGTGAACGTAACAATTTCTCCTTGAAGTCTTACGGCTTTAGATGCAGGAAAGAATTGTTTAAGAAATTTTTCAACTAAAACATCCCATGTATCAATCGCCCCTTCAGGTAACGATTCCAACCAATCTTTGGCTTCTCCCTTTAAAGTCCAGGGAAATAACATGAGATATATCTGTTCATCCTCAACTTCTCTTATTTTAAATAGTGTGCAGATCCTATTAAAGGTACGAAGATGTTCATTTGGATCTTCCTTCGGCGCACCACTAAATTGGCATTGATTAGTCACCATGTGTAGAATTTGTCCTTTGATTTCATAATCTGGCGCATTAATGTCTGGATGAGTAATTGCGTGACCTTGGCCAGTGCGTTTAGCTCTCATTCGGTCTTCCATACTTAATGGTTCTGTTACTTCCATAATTGAATTTGTTGAATCGGAATCACTAGAGGATTCTGATTTAATAGTTCGTTCCTCAACAATCTCTGTTTGAATGATTGGTGGTTCCGGAGGAAAGTTTAGTGGTTTAGGATCTACGAATCGTCCCTGAATATTCTACGGATTCTCAATTGTGAGGTCGGGTTCAAAAAATGGATTATCAACGGCGACAATATTAGTTAGATGTCTTGATCTAGTTACAGGTGGTGAACGTACAAAAGGTGATGAACGTCTTGCTCGGTGCATTCACTGAATATCCTATTAGTTTTTAAAAGGAAAGAAAAATTATAATAAGTTATCCAATCAATAGACTTTTCTGATTTTGCCCACGTTTCGAATAGCCAAAAGATGCAGCAGAGGGGCAGGATTCGTTTGGTCTCAATATAATTGAGGACTGTTTGGCTCTAATAACCCGGTCCAAAATGGCAATAACTATATCCCAAATGGCAATAACTTAAAAAGAAACTAAAACTTAAAAAGGCGTCGCAAAATTCTAAAGTACCTAAATCTTAGTCTAAAGAAAAGGCACTTAAGGGATTTTACGGCAAAGCCTAAAAATCTAGAAGTAAAAAAAAAATAACTATGGCAAAAACTATATTTAAAAATATGAGCTAAAAAATACAAATATTACGCTAAAACGATTAAAAAGGGACAAAAATATAAAAATATACTAAAAGTTGTAAAAAGTACAATTTTTATAAAAATATTATTTTTATATTATTTATTTTATAAAACTATTAATTTTATATATATTAAACTAATTTAACTAAATATATAAATTAAATAAAAAGAAACTTAAAATAAAACTAATTATAATAATAATAAGTAATTAGGGTTAATAATAATAATAATTAATAATTACTCCGTAATTAATGCTGATTAGGGTTCCTGTGTGGCGTGTCAGATTGTCTCCGCGAGTTGCGGTATTAGAAGCTGTAAACTCCGCGAGTCGCGAGGTTCCAAAATTCAACTCAGGTACTTTTTTTAATTCGACGTTTTTTTTATTTTATTCTGTTTTATATTTTCTGTTTAAATAAAATTATTTATATAATAATAAAAACTTATATTTAAAATTATTTTCCGTAATCATGATGTTTGACGTGTTGATTTTAGTTTTATGCCCATGGGTTAATTGTCCTTTGTCCTGGATTATTTAATATGTCCATACGGATTTGTCCATAATAGTCCATCAGTCATAAATATAAAGAGCGAAAGCCTTCGTCAAATTTATTCTTATTCCCGAAGTCAAATATTTCAACTAATTGGGGATTCGAATTGTAACAAGGTTTTAATACTTTGTTTAATGAATACACCAGGTTATCGACTGCGTGTAAACCAAGGTTTTACTACTTTGTTAACAATTACACCAATTACCCTTGAATGTAATTCACCCCTGTTTCAACAAGTCTATTAACTATTAATCCAGTTCCGTGTCCGGTAAAATGAATAATTATTGGTATTTATAGATATCCCGCCCACCGTACCCAGTCAAGCGTATGTGGTTATATATAAATACGTCGAATTATAAGTTTGTATATTAAATTAACAAGGTATTGTTTAGTTAATATAAAACCCATTAATAGCCCATAGTCTAATTTCCACAAGTGTCGTTATTTTATCCAAACCCCAATTATGGTACAAAGCCCAATTACCCAATTTTAGTAATTAGCCCAACATCATGATTACTTCGGATTAAATAAGCATAATAATAACTTAGCTACGAGACATTAAATTAAAAAGGTTGAACACAACTTACAATGATTAAAAATAGCGTAGCGTTACACGAACAGAATTTCGACTTACACCCTTACAACATTCGCTAACATACCCTTATTATTAGGATTAAAATTAAAATTAAAATTAAAATATAAATTATAAATATAAATATTACGTTTAGATAGATGGATGGATATATTGGATGATTTTTACGATCAGAATGCGCGAGCTTTATAGGCAGTTTCAAAATTTGGGGCTCCGCGACTCGCGGCCCTTTTCTTCTTCAAACTCCGCGAGTCGCGGAGTTTGTAAGTACAGCTCACTCCATTTTGGCTCTTTGTTTACCGACGGTTTATTATATAAATATAATATATATATAATTTATATAATTAATTATATATTATATTATATTTATATACATAGTTAACTTGTAATTTTTAGTCCGTTCCGTCGAGCGTTGAGAGTTGACTCTGGTCCCGGTTCCGGATTTTCGAACGTCCTTGCGTACAATTTAATATCTTGTACTTTGCGTTTTGAATCTTGTACTCTTGTAATTTCGAGACGTTTCTTATCAATAATTGGAACCTCTTTGATTGTATTTTGTACCTTTGAGCTTTTTGGTCGTTTGCGTCTTCAATTCGTCGAATCTGTCTTTTGTCTTCACCTTTTAATATTTAAACGAATATCACTTGTAAATAGAACAATTGCAACTAAAAGCTTGTCTTTCTTGGGGAATAATGCTATGAAATATATGTTTGTTTTTAGCATTATCAAATATTTCCACACTTGAGCGTTGCTTGTCCTCAAGCAATATAGTCTTGAAATACAAGAATCACTTCTTTATTCTTCACACTTTGTACATCAGTGATTTCTTTACGGCGGTATAAACAATGGTAGTAACGATATGGTTTACAGTCCCACATGACTATAAAAATTTAGATCCATTAAGGAAATTGGATCTTTATGAAAACATTTGATCTTTTGAAAATTAAATCTAGTTTTTACCCTAGATAAGTTTTCCGGAATAACCCTTCACCGGTGTTTGCAAATTATTTTTGTGGGTTTGGTGGGTTTCATATTTGAAAATTTTAGCTCAAAACTTATGGTTTTGTGTCACCCACTTGCTAACCTTGTATTTGGAAAGCAACACGTCCAGTTTACTTATCCCGTATATTACCTTTCGGTAAACTACCGTCCGGTTGTAAAGGAAAGCGTTGAACAAACAACTGTTAAGGCAATGTCCCCTGACATGCTTTTAATTATGGTCTATAACGTGTCGGACGCAATTACTATCCTTGGTAGGAGCAATAGTAAAGCTCACCCTTATGATTTTTCGGTCTGGCACAAGGTCCTGTCTTTGACCATGCTATGCAACCACCGTTATTACGGTTGACACCCGATTTGGTTCAGGTGACCTAATGAATTCCAGGTGAATTCCTAGGATTTTACGTTCAATGGTAATGAACGCATAGAAAATAGGGTTTTCAGAAAACAAATCGGTTTGTAATTTTATCAAAATATTTTCTCGTTCAAGCTCGAGTTTAGATATCATTGAATTCCATGAGTTTGAATTCTCAATCTTTAAGGTCAATCTCTAGGATTGAGTAATATCAGGCTTAAAAGCTGATTTTTAATCTTTAAGGAGATTATCCTTTCTGGGGATCTGATTCATTAGTCTTATCTAGCTAATTTGCACGGTGCCCTCCCCATTTTACAAGACAGATCCTCTCATGGTTAGGATAAGTCTGACCACTTGGCGACCCTGTTTGATGCTGAGGTCCGTGGATTTCCTGCTGATTTTAGTGATGACTTTTCTAGATTTTTTGTCAACCTACAGCTGGTCTGGACGACAACTTCTTGACCTAAATCAAGAAGCGCGTGTCTTTTTCGGAAGACTTTACTTCCTTTTAATGATGGAATTGATTCATCATGTAGATCCATCTCTTCTTTTCTTTCATCGGGTAAAACAGTTTAGTTTAGTCCAAAGCAAAAGTATTTTCAGTTATTTGTTACAGAAATATGTGACATATGTTTAAAATATCTTGGTAAATTTTTCCACACTTGGCTTTTATTTTCCTTTTTATTGTCCTCTATTCCATTTTAAATGAATTTTAACATTTTGGTTTGTTTCTCAATTTATGTCCTTTCCGAGGTAATAATAATTTAGGTGTTAAAACCTAGTTTTATCATTCATAAATATGTATAAACACGATTTTGAGTTCATTTAATTGAAAATTTTAAATTTTTTTACTAGAATTGGGTAGTCAGTTTATAAGACTAGGGCTGTTCTTTATTATCAGAGAGCACTAGATTCTAATACAACTACTGCTTTACTAGTATTTTTAATGGTAACCAAGTGTATAAAGTAAAAATTTTAAAATCCGAAAGAATTTAACCCCTTCCCACACTTAAGATCTTGCAATGCCCTCATTTGCAAGAAATCAGTAACAATTTAAATTATTGAGGGTGATTTGTGTGAAAATGATTAAATTTTACCAAAGTTTCCAAACATATTTGCGTTTGTGTTGAATGATAAATGGTGCACATCATTTTTTCATTCCGTCTTGTTGTTATATCACATTTATTTTGCATCTTGTCGTCAAAATTAGTTGCTTTTGCTGAACTTAATGCCAGTCTTTGAAAATGCGTTGTTTTACCCTGTTGTGTACATAAGATAAACTGCAAACATATATACATATTTTTGAAGTTTGGTATATTACCCCACATTCAAAAATTATTGAAATCTAAGAATAAAAGTTAGAAAATTATAAAAACTATTACAATATTAACATAAGTATTAAACGTATCAACATTACAAATTACAAAATAAATAAAACTAAGTAGACTAGGGATGATACTGATACCAGTAGGGATTCCATGCATAACCATAGGTGCTATAAAATGCTTCGGCTGGGTTATACGTAGGATACGGTGGTTGGATCTCTATAGACCAGGGAGGGAATATGGGCGATGGAGTAGGAATATAGTTTCTACCTATATGTTGGCAATAAGCTATGATTTGGTTTTGATGAACTTGCCAATCTTCAAATGCTCTATGTCTAGCATTTTCATACTCTTGTGAAGCTATAAACCTTTGCATTTCTGCCATTTCATTTCCCCCTCCTACATTACCTTGCTGTTGGTTTCTCTCAACCTGTGGATGTCTACCATGGTATTGTACTGCGGCGTTATTTCGCCTCTTCAAAACCTTCGCACCATGGTATACATTTAAACCTATTGTATCGCGGGGTTCTGGTTCTTCGACTAATAATCCCCCCCGACTTATATCCACACCGAGATATACAGCAATCAAAGTAATAAATATACCACCTCCTATTATGCTATGCAGTCTCATCCCCCTAACCATAGCTGATAAATAATAACCCACACAATAAGGTATACTTACAGCGCTTTGTGGGTCTCGAATACACATATGGTAAAACAAATCCTGTTCATTTACCTTTTCCTTATTCTTACCTCTTTGTGTAATCGAATTAGCTAAAAACCTATGAATTACTCTTAACTCTGCTCTATCTATATCCAAATAAGAGTAATTTCCCCCTTTAAATCGGTGATGGCTAGTCATTTGACTCCATACACCATGCGTATCAAAATTTTCGTCTATCTTTCTACCATTTAGTATCAACCCTCTACAATCGGCAGATGCTAACTCCTCAGGCGTATATACGTAAAGCCTAAGCCATGTCTAGTAAAGACATGTGGCGCATCGAACCTCCTAACAAAAATCTAATAAAAGATCGATCGGTTAAACTAGCTACCCGATCATTTAATTCTATACTACACAACAATTCTTCACACCATACTTTATATACAGGTCTACGCATGGTGAATAAACGTACCCAGTCGTTAAAAGTAGAATTACCATACCTCTGTGCAAGTAATTCCCTAATTGGCCCGGCCAATTCTACAGCTTCTAATGGTCCCCATTCTATGACCCTAGGTACCTCAACAACTTTAGAATGAAGAGTATGCAAACCCCTTTGGTATTTTGGATAATCTATCCAAAGTCTGTCAAATCTCAGGTTCGGGTGCAAATCTTCCAAGTGCATATCAGAAAATGTCATGACTGGATGAGGTATATCTTGTTTGTAGTAGTTATCCACCTCCTGTTGTTCCGCATTTTCAGCAGGAGCATTGCGAGCTTGGGATGAAGATTCACCCCTTTCAGTCTGCAAAACACATCAAACATAATTTTTGTGCATCCAAATATGCATTAGTGTCAGCAAAATCATCAATCAAAATAATTACAATGACATGATAAATTTATATCAAACTTAAGCTCATTTTCATATTTTCATCAAATCTACACTTTTTCAAATAAGCATATACGAAAATGTTCGCCAAGTTCATAAGCATTCAACTCAAATAACATGTTAAAATAATCATTACTAGCAATTAAACAAGTTTCAAATGGCATTATCTTTCAAAAATCAAGTTCATGAATTTTAGACTTGAAAAAGTCCACTTTAATTCTCAAAATCATGTTTAGGCTCAAAGTTTGGATCATTTAACTACCTAAACATGTTACACTACTTAATTTAGCAACAATTCATGACAAAAATCGGCCATAACCTGTTTATATCAAAAAGCCCCAAATTGCTCAAGAACACAAACCCTAGATTACTCAAAATTTGAAGTATAAGGCTTCTAATCATGTTAAATAGCATCAATCTAGGTTATACAAGCATAATACATAAACAATTTAAGCATAATTACACTAAAAAGCATCAAAATCAAATTGGGGAAAAAATTGCTCAAGAACACTAATTTTCGGATTAAATGGTGTTTAGGTGTAGAAATTTACCGTTTTTCTTGAGTAATTCCTTGATAGCATCCTTCTCAACATGATTTTAGTAAAAGATTTGATGATTAACGGTCAAAAATTGTGAATTTGGGGGTGTTTTTTCGGGTTTTTGCGAGTTTTATCGCAGTGTTTTGTGTGTTGTGGTGTTCAACTGATCAGTTTTTTGCGTTTTATTTTTTTTCTGTATTTCGGTCCCTCCGCGAGTCGCGGTGTTTAACCCATCAAACTCCGAGAGTCGCGGAGTTTGTATATTTTTTTTTTAAATATATCTTATACTAATTAAAACTATTAAGTAATTAATTTTAAAATTTTGTTTCCCTTGTTATTTAGGACGAGGTCGTTTCGGATCGATGTCCTAGTCCGTCCTTCGACAAAATTTTAAAATTTGTCTTTTTCAAGCGATTGTTTTAAAAGCTTAGATTTTTTTATTTTTTTAATGTTTTTGGCATACTTTAATTCAATAAGATTAAAATAATGATAATAAAAGTTCTCGTCCCTCCCTCGGGTAAAGCAATTTCGGTTCAACGACCTAGTCTTCAACTTACGACGAATTTTAAAAATCATATTTTTAACTTAATGAGATAAAGTAAATTTTTGTTTTTTAATTCACACCAAACTTAAAATATAAAATTTAAAATTAATATTAAAAATTCACACCAAACTTAAAATTTAAAATGCATAAAAATAAAATTCATATTTTAAAAATTAAAAATTCACACCAAACTTAATTTAAAAATTCATATTATAATTTCACACCAAACTTATATTAATGTTTCAAATATTTACAATTTTAAATATATTGATTTTACAAAGTTTACAATATTAATTTAAGATTTATATATTAATTTTAAAAACATGGTAAAAATAAAATTAAAAATCTTTTTGACTTTTTATCCCACTTTAATCAATCAAATATTATTAAAAATATACGCCCCTCTTTTCGGTAAAGTAATTTCGGTTCCAAGACCTAATTTAACTCATGAAAATTTTTTGAAATATTTTGGGTTGATTGATTAAAGATATTTATACCTTAAGAATAAACGTTAAATTTCGCAGTGATGTAATAAATTTTTGAATGATATCAATAATTTCGGTCGCCAAACCTAATTTTATTTAATACCAATTTAATACTTTATAGCGAACAAATTAGCGTTTATTATCAAAAGGTTAAAAATAAAAATAAAAATAAAAAACTGTACAGACTTACCTGTGAGATAGTATTCTTAGTTATATGATCTATCCCATTCATAAGATAGTCGGTTTAATTGGTTTTCCATGGCTACATAGGCGTAACCTCGAGCATTCAATGTTTTTTCTTCTAAACATATGAACGGTCCGTCTCTGCATAAAGTAACAAATTCGGTATTTGAATAGGTTTGATTATTTGAACATTTACCTCCATGTGACCATTTTCCGCATTTGTGACATCTTTCAAGGTGTCGTGCTCTTCTTTTCGCTGCGGATTTTGATTTTCCTTTACCAAATTGTGACTTATTATCTTCGCATCTGGATTCTTTTCTTACTCCGTCCAATCTTTCTCTGATTACTGATACTATTTCACTCAGAAGTGTGTCATTATTACGTTTAGTGATCAAAGCGTGTAGCATTAGACCATGGTTTAGTTCACAGGCAGTCTTTATTTCGTAAAAACCTAAAAAAAATAAAAATTCAGAATGGGGGGAGAAGACTAGTTCTTTAGGGTCTGCTAGGGAAAGACCATTCGAGTTCCATTTTCGAGAACTACACGAAAACAGACAATCTAACTCTAACAGAAATACATATTATCCTTTAAAGACTTGATTCTCCCCACACTTAGTTATCTGTGGTATCGAAATTGTGATTAACTTCATTGTCAACTTCCATCGGACCATGTATGTAATGTTTAACTCTGTGACCATTAACTTTAAATTCAATTCCATTTGAATTTATTAATTCTATCGTTCCGTATGGGAAAACTCTTTTAACTATGAATGGTCCAGACCATCTTGATTTCAATTTTTCAGGAAATAGCTTGAATCGTGAATTGAAAAGAAGAACTCTGTCTCCTTCTTTAAATTCTTTTGAACTTCTGATTCTTTTATCATGCCATTTCTTCGTTCTTTCTTTATAGATTAACGAATTTTCGTATGCTTCATGTCTTAATTCTTCTAATTCGTTTAGTTGACTTAATTGTAGACGTCCAGCTTCATGTAAATCAAGATTACATGTCTTCAAAGCCCAAAATGCTTTGTGTTCAATTTCTACTGGAAGATGACATGCTTTTCCATAAACAAGTCTAAAAGGTGTGGTTCCAATTAGAGTTTTGTAGGCTGTTCTAAAAGCCCAGAGTGCATCCTCCAATTTAATGGACCATTCCTTCGGATTTGATCCTACGGTTTTCTCTCAAATACGTTTTAAAACTCGGTTGGTATTTTCAACTTGTCCACTTGTTTGTGGATGATATGCGGTGGAGATTTTATGAGTTACTCCATATCTTTTAAGAACTTTCTCAAGTTGATTATTACAGAAATGAGTACCTCGATCACTTATTAAAGCTTTCGGTGTTCCAAACCTTGCAAAAAGACGTTTTAAAAAGTTGACTACAACTCGTGCATCGTTAGTTGGGAGAGCTTGTGCTTCTGCCCATTTAGATACATAATCAATGGCTACGAGAATATAGAGATTATTATGAGATTTTGGAAATGGACCCATAAAGTCAATACCTCAAATGTCAAATACTTCACATACTTGTATGACATTTTGTGGTATTTCATCACGTTGACTTATTTTTCCGGCCCTTTGACAAGCATCACAGGATTTGCAAAGAAGGTGTGCGTCTTTGTAAATTGTAGGCCAATAGAATCCAGCATCATAAACTTTTCTTTATGTTAGTTGAGGCCCATAATGCCCTCCTGTTGGTCCTGTGTGACAATGGTTTAAAATTTTACTAGCTTCATCTCCAAATACACATCGGCGTATTATTCCATCGGGACAACTTTTAAACAGATGTGGATCTTCCCAAAAATAGTGTTGTATATCACTGAAGAATTTCTTTCATTTTTGGTACGATAATCCTTTTTCAAGGAATCCACATACTAAATAGTTTGCATAGTCTGCAAACCATGGGATTTCATTATAATCTATCTTCAATAGATATTCATCAGGAAAGTTGTCTTGTATGGCCGATTCATTTAGAACTTCTAATTCGGGATTTTCAAGACGAGAAAGATGATCAGCGGCGAGATTTTCTGCTCCTCTTTTATCTCGGATTTCAATATCAAACTCTTGTAAGAGTAAGATCCAACAGATTAATCTTGGTTTAGCATCTTGTTTCGAAAATAGGTATCTAAGAGCAGAATGGTCGGTATAGACCACCGTTTTAGCTAGAACGAGATATGATCGAAATTTGTCAAAAGCAAAGACAATAGCAAGGAGTTCTTTTTCAGTAGTTGTGTAATTCGTTTGTGCTCCTTGTAACGTCTTGCTGGCATAATATATAGGTTGAAATCGTTTTTCAAACCTTTGTCCTAAAACGGCTCCCATTGCAAAATCACTTGCATCGCACATTAATTCAAACGGTAGATTCCAATTTGGTGTTATCATGATCGGCGCATTAGTGAGTTTCTCTTTAAGAATATTAAAAGATTTGATACATTCATCTGAAAAGATGAATGGAGCATCCTTTTCTAGGAGTTTATTCATAGGAGTGGCAATTTTAGAAAAATCTTTTATGAAACGTCGGTAAAAACCGGCATACCCTAGAAAACTCCTAACTCTTCTAACATTGGTGGGATGTAGAAGTTTAGCAATTACATCTACTTTAGCTCTATCCACTTCAATTCCTTCTTTTGAAATTTTATGACCAAGAACGATGCCTTCTTTAACCATGAAATGGCATTTCTCCCAATTAAGTACTAGATTTGATTGTTCGCATCTAATAAGCATTCGTTCAAGATTAGCTAGACATGATTCAAATGTATCACCGAAGACTGAAAAGTCATCCATGAAAACTTCCATGCGTTCTTCTATCATGTCGTGAAAAATCGCCATCATACACCTTTGAAAGGTTGCAGGGGCATTGCAAAGTCCAAATGGCATGCGTTTGTAAGCAAAAGTACCATAAGGGCACGTGAATGTGGTTTTCTTTTGATCTTCGGGTGCTATTGGAATTTGAAAATATCCGGAAAATTCATCTAGAAAACAATAGTAACTATTTTCGGCTAATCTTTCCAACATTTGATCAATGAAAGGTAAGGGAAAGTGATCTTTTCTGGTGGCGTCATTTAATTTTCTATAATCAATACATACACACCATCCTGTTACAGTCCTAGTAGGAATAAGCTCATTTTTCTCATTTGTAATGACAGTCATGCCACCCTTCTTAGGCACGCATTGAACTGGGCTTACCCATGGACTATCAGAAATTGGATATATCAAACCTGCATCTAGCAGTTTAATAATTTCTTTTTTAACTACATCTTGCATATTACGATTTAGTCTTTGTTGGCGTTGCACATACGTTTTATGACCTTCTTCCATAAGGATTTTATGTGTGCAATACGAAGGACTTATTCCTTTAATATCATGAATCTTCCATGCAATGGCTGGTTTATGAGCTTTCAACACAGAAATGAGTTGTGATTTCTCATTTTCAGTAAGAAAAGACGATATTATTACAGGTAATTCAGATTCACCATGTAAATAAGCGTATTCCAAATGGTTTGGAAGTGGCTTTAACTCTAATTTCGGTGGTTCTTCTATCGATGATTTATATCGATATCTGTCTTCTTCTTTTAGCATTTGAATTTCTTCTGTTGTTGGTTCATATCCATTAGCTATAAGTGTAGCTAACATTTCAGCTTCATCAATTGGTTCATTACCTTCTCCTAAAGAACATTCTCCTGTTCCTTGTAATTCTGGAAATTCTTCTAATAATTCTGCATGTGCATCTATAGTTTGAATATAATAACATGTATCATCTGCAGATTGTGGTTGTTGCATTGCTCTATCAACAGAAAAGGTAACACTCTCATCCTCTATACTTAGGGTCAATTTCTTACCGAACACGTCTATCATTGCTTTAGCTGTGTTTAAGAATGGTCTTCCTAATATGAGAGGAACTTGAGAATCTTCTTCCATGTCTAGAACAACAAAATCTACTGGAAATACTAAAGTACCAACTTTAACTAGCATGTTCTCCATTATCCCTCTAGGATATTTTATTGATCGATCGGCTAGTTGTATACTTATTCTGGTTGGTTTCAATTCTCCAAGGTCTAGTTTAGCGTATAGTGAATACGGCATTAAATTTATACTAGCACCTAAGTCTGCCAGTGCTTCTATTGAACTAAGACTACCCAGAAAACATGGAATTGTGAATCTTCCTGGATCAGATAATTTTTCTGGTATCTTATTCAACAGCACTGCTGAACAATTAGCGTTCATAGTAACAGCCGAGAGTTCTTCCATTTTCTTTCTATTTGAGATTAGATCTTTCAAGAATTTAGCATATCTAGGCATTCCTGAAATCACATCAACGAAAGGAAGATTTACATTTATCTGTTTAAACATATCCAAGAATTTGGATTGCTCGGCTTCAAGTTTCTCTTTCTTCATTTTACTCGGGTAAGGAAGTGGTGGTTGGTATGGTTTAACATAAGGTTTAGCCTTAACTGTGTTATCTTCATTAACCTTTTCAACTACCGGTTCTTTTTCCTTATCTTGATCAGGTTGTGGTTCTCGTGGAGTAAGAATAGCTTTATCAGAAGTTACAGGTATTTCAGGTGGTTTAAGTGTTGTACCACTTCTTGTGGTAATGGCTTTAGCTGTTTCATTCCGGGGGTTAGCATTTGTATCACTAGGTAGACTTCCCGGTTTTCTTTCACCTATTAACCTTGCTAGGTTACTTACTTCTTGTTCCAGATTTTGAATAGAAGCTTGTTGATTTCTAAATACTTGAGCATTTTGTTCATTGGTTTGTTTTTGAGATGTGAAAAACTGCGTTTGAGTTTCAACTAGCTTCGTCATCATATCTTCTAAATTCGGCTTTTTATCATCGATTTGTGGTGGTTTGTTTTGAAAATTAGGTCTTTGCTGGTTGTAAGTATTGTTGGATACTTGTTGATTGCTAGGACCTTGTTGGTTGTTGTATGGAATATTTCGGTTATAGTTCTGGTTTTGATTGTAGATCGGTCTTGGCGGTTGATTATTATTCTGATAATTATTTCCAGGCCTTTGGTTTATGTATGAAATATTCTCTCTTTGTTCCATTGTTAATTCAATACTGAGACAATCTTTTGTCAAATGTGGTCCTCCACACTGCTCACAATTAATTCGTATTGAGTGAATATCTTTAGTCATCTTTTTCATTCGTCTCTCGACAGCATCTATCTTTGCGGAAATGGAATCTAAGTCATGGCTAGAATCGGCTCTAGCTGCTTTAGATGATCTAACGATATCTTTTTCTTGGTGCCACTCATGTGAGTGTGAAGCAGTGTTATCAATAATTTTGTAAGCATCAGTTTCGGTTTTCTTCATAATGGAACCACCAGCTGCTATATCTATGTCTTTTCTTGTAGTGATGTCGCATCCTTGGTAGAATATTTGTACTATTTGACAGGTATCTAAACCATGTTACGGACATCCTCTCAATAACTTTCCAAATCTTGTCCAAGCCTCATATAGAGTTTCATTTGGCTTCTGTGTGAACGTAACAATTTCTCCTTGAAGTCTTACGGCTTTAGATGCAGGAAAGAATTGTTTAAGAAATTTTTCAACTAAAACATCCCATGTATCAATCGCCCCTTCAGGTAACAATTCCAACCAATCTTTGGCTTCTCCCTTTAAAGTCCAGGGAAATAACATGAGATATATCTGTTCATCCTCAACTTCTCTTATTTTAAATAGTGTGCAGATCCTATTAAAGGTACGAAGATGTTCATTTGGATCTTCCTTTGGCGCACCACTAAATTGGCATTGATTAGTCACCATGTGTAGAATTTGTCCTTTGATTTCATAATCTGGCGCATTAATGTCTGGATGAGTAATTGCGTGACCTTGGCCAGTGCGTTTAGCTCTCATTCGGTCTTCCATACTTAATGGTTCTGTTACTTCCATAATTGAATTTGTTGAATCGGAATCACTAGAGGATTCTGATTTAATAGTTCGTTCCTCAACAATCTCTGTTTGAATGATTGGTGGTTCCGGAGGAAAGTTTAGTGGTTCAGGATCTACGAATCGTCCCTGAATATTCTCCAGATTCTCAATTGTGAGGTCGGGTTCAAAAAATGGATTATCAACGGCGACAATATTAGTTAGATGTCTTGATCTAGTTACAGGTGGTGAACGTACAAAAGGTGATGAACGTCTTGCTCGGTGCATTCACTGAATATCCTATTAGTTTTTAAAAGGAAAGAAAAATTATAATAAGTTATCCAATCAATAGAATTTTCTGATTTTGCCCACGTTTCGAATAGCCAAAAGATGTAGCAGAGGGGCAGGATTCGTTTGGTCTCAATATAATTGAGGACTGTTTGGCTCCAATAACCCGGTCCACATACAAATCCAACTATTACTACGAACCAGAAAATTTTGATGTCTATCAATTTAACCACTTAAAATAAATTTTTGTAATTTTAAGAAATTTAGATAAGAAGTAGAATAAAAACTCTATGTCCTAAAAACTAGAATGGCGAGAAATAAGAAAGAAAAAGAGTTCGTTGGAAAAAGATCGAAAAAGAAAAATAAGAAAGAATAAAAGGCGTCGAAAAATAAGAAATAAAAAAAGTGACTTATAGAACTTAAAAACACTAGACTAACCCAACCTTATTACTATCACTAAGTTAAAATTATAATCGCAAATTGAGATTACTAATTGGAATGATAATTGATACATAGTAAAAGGTGTCTAAAAATATTAATGCTTACAAGAAAAACTATATCCCAAATGGCAATAACTTAAAAAGAAACTAAAACTTAAAAAGGCGTCGCAAAATTCTAAAGTACCTAAATCTTAGTCTAAAGAAAAGGCACTTAAGGGATTTTACGGCAAAGCCTAAAAATCTAGAAGTAAAAAAAAATAACTATGGCAAAAACTATATTTAAAAATATGAGCTAAAAATACAAATATTACGCTAAAACGATTAAAAAGGGACAAAAATATAAAAATATACTAAAAGTTGTAAAAAGTACAATTTTTATAAAAATATTATTTTTATATTATTTATTTTATAAAACTATTAATTTTATATATATTAAACTAATTTAACTAAATATATAAATTAAATAAAAAGAAACTTAAAATAAAACTAATTATAATAATAATAAGTAATTAGGGTTAATAATAATAATAATTAATAATTACTCCGTAATTAATGCTGATTAGGGTTCCTGTGTGGCGTGTCAGATTGTCTCCGCGAGTTGCGGTATTAGAAGCTGTAAACTCCGCGAGTCGCGGGGTTCCAAAATTCAACTCAGGTACTTTTTTTAATTCGACGTTTTTTTTTATTCTGTTTTATATTTTCTGTTTAAATAAAATTATTTATATAATAAAAACTTATATTTAAAACTAAAAATAAAAATAGAAATAAAAATCTTAAAACTAGATTTATATATATATATATATATATATATATATATATATATATATATATATATATATATATATATATATATATATATATATATATATATATATATATATATATATATATATATATATATATATATATATATATTCGGTTTTCAATTTTATGTTCTAAATAAACACAAAATATTTAAATAAAACTTATATTTTTATAAAATACAAATAAAGAAACTTTACAAAACTTAAATATTTAATAAATTCTTAAAAATATTTATATTTTTATTTTTCTTTTTATGTTTTCGAATAATTAAAAACGTATTTTTACAAAAGTGAATTTTAATAAAAGTAAAAAAAATAAAAATCTTTTTTTTTTATAATTATTAGCGTTGCGCTTCCGGCTTTTAAGCTAGATTGTCCCCGGCAGCGGCGCCAAAAATACTTGATGTCGTGCGAGGTGTATATAAAATTGCTTTTAAATTTTAGAAGGAAATACTATTAAATACGATACAATTTTACACAAGATATTTATTTATTTATAGAATGGATATACTTAAACCTTGCTACAACACTTATAGGCAGTGTACCTAATCGTACAGTAGTGTAGTTTTTAGTAAGTCCGGTTCATTCCACAGGGAAAATCTTTAAACAAAGCTTAACGCTATATTAGTTACTTTTATAAAAATACAAATATATATATATATAAGTAATATTATTATTATAAGGGGGGGGGGGGGTTTACCGTTTAATGACCGGTTTGTCGATTTTAAAACTTTAGTCGCAGTTAAAACCAAATGTAAAATATAAATAAAAGACTTAATTTAAAGCGTAAAGTAAATAACGATAATGAAATTGCGAATAATAAAAGTGCGATAAAATAAACTTGCGATAATTAAAAAGTACGATAATTAAAAGTGCAATTAAATACAATATCAATAAAAATGCGATAATTAGAAGTGCAATTAAATATAAAATAAAGAAAATTAAATATGAAATAAAAGAATTATGCTTATTTAAACTTCCGTAATCATGATGTTTGACGTGTTGATTTTAGTTTTATGCCCATGGGTTAATTGTCCTTTGTCCTGGATTATTTAATATGTCCATACGGATTTGTCCATAATAGTCCATCAGTCATAAATATAAAGAGCGAAAGCCTTCATCAAATTATTCTTATTCCCGAAGTCAAATATTTCAACTAATTGGGGATTCGAATTGTAACAAGGTTTTAATACTTTGTTTAATGAATACACCAGGTTATCGACTGCGAGTAAACCAAGGTTTTACTACTTTGTTAACAATTACACCAATTACCCTTGAATGTAATTCACCCCTGTTTCAACAAGTCTATTAACTATTAATCCAGTTCCGTGTCCGGTAAAATGAATAATTATTGGTATTTATAGATATCCCGCCCACCGTACCCAGTCAAGCGTATGTGGTTATATATAAATACGTCGAATTATAAGTTTGTATATTAAATTAACAAGGTATTGTTTAGTTAATATAAAACCCATTAATAGCCCATAGTCTAATTTCCACAAGTGTCGTTATTTTATCCAAACCCCAATTATGGTACAAAGCCCAATTACCCAATTTTAGTAATTAGCCCAACATCATGATTACTTCGGATTAAATAAGCATAATAATAACTTAGCTACGAGACATTAAATTAAAAAGGTTGAACATAACTTACAATGATTAAAAATAGCGTAGCGTTACACGGACAGAATTTCGACTTACACCCTTACAACATTCGCTAACATACCCTTATTATTAGGATTAAAATTAAAATTAAAATTAAAATATAAATTATAAATATAAATATTACGTTTAGATAGATGGATGGATATATTGGATGATTTTTACGATCAGAATGCGCGAGCTTTATAGGCAGTTTCAAAATTTGGGGCTCCGCGACTCGCGGCCCTTTTCTTCTTCAAACTCCGCGAGTCGCGGAGTTTGTAATTACAGCTCACTCCATTTTGGCTCTTTGTTTACCGACGGTTTATTATATAAATATAATATATATATAATTTATATAATTAATTATATATTATATTATATTTATATACATAGTTAACTTGTAATTTTTAGTCCGTTCCGTCGAGCGTTGAGAGTTGACTCTGGTCCCGGTTCCGGATTTTCGAACGTCCTTGCGTACAATTTAATATCTTGTACTTTGCGTTTTGAATCTTGTACTCTTGTAATTTCGAGACGTTTCTTATCAATAATTGGAACCTCTTTGATTGTATTTTGTACCTTTGAGCTTTTTGGTCGTTTGCGTCTTCAATTCGTCGAATCTGTCTTTTGTCTTCACCTTTTAATATTTAAACGAATATCACTTGTAAATAGAACAATTGCAACTAAAAGCTTGTCTTTCTTGGGGAATAATGCTATGAAATATATGTTTGTTTTTAGCATTATCAAATATTCCCACACTTGAGCGTTGCTTGTCCTCAAGCAATATAGTCTTGAAATACAAGAATCACTTCTTTATTCTTCACACTTTGTACATCAGTGATTTCTTTACGGCGGTATAAACAATGGTAGTAACGATATGGTTTACAGTCCCACATGACTATAAAAATTTAGATCCATTAAGGAAATTGGATCTTTATGAAAACATTTGATCTTTTGAAAATTAAATCTAGTTTTTACCCTAGATAAGTTTTCCGGAATAACCCTTCACCGGTGTTTGCAAATTATTTTTGTGGGTTTGGTGGGTTTCATATTTGAAAATTTTAGCTCAAAACTTATGGTTTTGTGTCACCTACTTGCTAACCTTGTATTTGGAAAGCAACACGTCCAGTTTACTTGTCCCGTATATTACCTTTCGGTAAACTACCGTCCGGTTGTAAAGGAAAGCGTTGAACAAACAACTGTTAAGGCAATGTCCCCTGACATGCTTTTAATTATGGTCTATAACATGTCGGACGCAATTACTATCCTTGGTAGGAGCAATAGTAAAGCTCACCCTTATGATTTTTCGGTCTGGCACAAGGTCCTGTCTTTGACCATGCTATGCAACCACCGTTATTACGGTTGACACCCGATTTGGTTCAGGTGACCTAATGAATTCCAGGTGAATTCCTAGGATTTTACGTTCAATGGTAATGAACGCATAGAAAATAGGGTTTTCAGAAAACAAATCAGTTTGTAATTTTATCAAAATATTTTCTCGTTCAAGCTCGAGTTTAGATATCATTGAATTCCATGAGTTTGAATTCTCAATCTTTAAGGTCAATCTCTAGGATTGAGTAATATCAGGCTTAAAAGCTGATTTTTAATCTTTAAGGAGATTATCCTTTCTGGGGATCCGATTCATTAGTCTTATCTAGCTAATTTGCACGGTGCCCTCCCCATTTTACAAGACAGATCCTCTCATGGTTAGGATAAGTCTGACCACTTGGCGACCCTGTTTGATGCTGAGGTCCGTGGATTTCCTGCTGATTTTAGTGATGACTTTTCTAGATTTTTCGTCAACCTACAGCTGGTCTGGACGACAACTTCTTGACCTAAATCAAGAAGCGCGTGTCTTTTTCGGAAGACTTTACTTCCTTTTAATGATGGAATTGATTCATCGTGTAGATCCATCTCTTCTTTTCTTTCATCGGGTAAAACAATTTAGTTTAGTCCAAAGCAAAAGTATTTTCAGTTATTTGTGACGACCCGGAAATTTCCGAACAAATTTAAACTTTATCTTTATATCATTAGATAAATATTTCAAACATATATATTACGTACAAATTTACAATTCTAAATAAAAATATATATATATATATATATATATATATATATATATATATATATATATATATATATATATATATATATATTTAACTTAGTCATAAAACGTCTTGATTTAAAATAATATATTTTGATAAACAACGAGCCACTGATTTATTGAAGCAAATGACCACAACGCTCAATTTTATAAGCTACATTTTTTATAAGATAATTTATTGATGAGTAAGTCAAATTATTAATAAGGGTACACGTCGCGTAACGTAAAAGGCTAGTTTTCTAAACGTACGAACGTGCGCTCGAAAAACCGAAAGTGGTACATGAGTCGTGTGACAACGTCCGTGTCATTTGAATAAAAATTATATTTTTATCATGCACGTAAATATAATATAATGTATAATTAATTATATAGATTAAATATTAATTTATATATAATAATAATTATTAAGGTGTCGGTAGCCTTTGTTAAACGAATGTGACTTACAAGTATGGCTCATGTGATCGCATGAGGCCACCCTCACAAACTCATGCGATCGCATGAGTGGTAGGTGGGGGTGAAGATGCTATAAATTGGACGATTTCGGTTCGAGTGATTCATTCTTCTTCCCAGTTCTCATATAAATATATTATTATTATTATTATTATTATTATTATTATTATTATTGTTGTTGTTGTTGTTGTTGTTGTTGGTGTTGTTGTTGTTGTTGTTGTTGTTGTTGTTGTTGTTGTTGTTGTTGTTGTTGTTGTTGTTGTTGTTGTTGTTGTTGTTGTTAATCCTAATATTATTATTAGTAGTATTAGTATTATACCTAAAATAATACGACGAGGGCATGAACAAACTATTTCAAGACAAGTTTTTCGAGTGGGATAGGGCTAAGGAAATTATGGGTTATAGCTATGGAGATGATGGGTATGGTTCATGGGTATGCTCGTGAGGTTAATTTAGTGTTTATCATCTCCGTTGCGTCTACGTACCTTTCCTGCAATATTGAATCTCAATATTGATACGTGAGTACTCGTAATTTAATTTTATATATTAATAGTGTATCCCTGACTAGTGCTCGAGTATATAGGATTATGCATGCTTGTACTTTTGATATTGCCATTAGATAGGTTATGTTGAATCCTGAATTAGTTACATATGCGGTTGAGATAAGGTATAAGATATGCATGTCGTTGGAAAGCTAGCGAAAAATTATTAACTTTTCATTTAGAAATCGCGTGATTTCAATGAACGGATTAAAAGATATGGTCAACTGAATTATGGTTAACGTTAATTGAAATTGTGTTTGAAACTGTAAATTAATATTTAAACAACTTGTCTATGAGATTGATAAATTGGATTTTCAAATATTACTAATCGAGTAAATGAATTTCTATATAAGGCACGTTTTGTTTTGTTGATCAATTGTCAAAGTTAACTATCTTATCATGTTTTAAAGCTTTATAAACACTATAATCTGATTTTTATAAGTATTGGAAAACTATGTGAAATAATAAAATATTTTCGATTGCCATGATAATTCAAATATAATATAGCTCCTGAAATAAATAATATTTTGAGTTTGATAAACTATAAATTCGTTCAATTATCAAGACTTTTATTATGTTAATAGACATGTATAGATTTAAAGATCATATTGGGTAAGATTAACTTTTGAGATGACTTTTGCTAACTTTTGTATATCGGTCTCGAGCATTAGGATTGTGATACACTATGACCAGACCTAATTTGTTAGACATGTATTGACCAACATATGTTCTCTAGGTTGAGATCTACGGTTATTTTACATTCCGAGTTTCGGTCACATTCCGGTGAATTACTTTATGTGCTGTTAAGGTGAGTTTCATTTGCTCCCTTTTTAAATAATTTTGCAATACATATTTTTGGGCTGAGAATACATGCACTTTATTTTAAAAATAATGGACACAAGTACATACTAAATTCTATACTGAGTTTGAACCGAAAATCCCTTAGCTTTGGTAACTAGTAACTACCGGTTATAAGAACTGGTGGGCGCGAGTAGTAGTATATGGATCCATAGGGCTTGATATCCCCGTCCGAGCTAGAGCACTAGCCTTTTTACGGACGTATGCTATTTGAGAAATATACACGTTGGTTTGCGTGTATTATGATGATGATTATACAAAGGGTATAAATTATATATACGTTAAGTTTAGTTACCAGGGTGCTCAATTTCGTAGACTATTTTGATAAACGTTTCTGGATGAAACAACTGAAAACTTGTGATTCACCTTTATATACAGATAATGCGCAACATTAAAACTATGAACTCACCAACTTTTGTGTTGACACTTTTAAGCATGTTTATTCTCAGGTTTCTATAAGTCTTCCGCTGTTTGCTTATATGTGGTACAAGCTATGTGCATGGAGTCATACATACTTTATTCAAGAAAACTTTGCATTCACAAAATTATCACCGTGTATCTTATTTTGACTACATTGTCAACTAGTGTATTATGGTAAACTATTATTTATGGTGATTGTCTATATGTAGAAATCATCAAACGTTGAAAACCTTAGAAATTGATATTCATTTATTGTGTACCTTTTGAAAAGAATGCAATGTTTACAAAACGTATCATATAGAGGTCAAAACCTCACTATGAAATCAATGAATGATGTATTCGTCCAAAGGGATTTGGAAGGATCGTCACAGTTGGTATCAGAGCTTGAGGTCATAGGGAACCAGAATTTGCATTAGTGTGTTTAACTGGTAATTGTTAGGATGCATTAGTGAGTCTGGACTATGACCGTATATGTTTTTACCGAGTTTTGCTTATTATTTCTTGTCAGAAATTACCTGTTATTATCTTAAGCCTAAGACACGTTTTACTGCATTAATTGCATAGATAGTGTATGGACAAATTTCGTATCTTAAGCATATCTATTACAGTAAACTCTGTCTTACACTTTCCGAAAATTTCTCCGTAACTTATGGGATTTTGTTATTATATATACATATGTAAATTATGTATCGAAGAATACCAAACTAAATCCTATAATCTATCTCATATCAAAATCAATTTCCTGATTATACAAGATGGATCACGTATCTAGTTCAAATTCTTTAAACTCCGACAGCTATTCCGATATGGATATTCACCTGAACTCCTAAGACAGTGTAACCGGAATGGATCAACCAATTAGCCATCATCTATTCTGGATGAATTGGGGATGAGTTCGTAGTCTACTTAATCATTGGAGACAAGAAGAAGGCGATCCCTTCATTCCACCACATTCCCCCCTTGGCGAAGAACCTGAAGCACTTACCGGCGAACCTGTTCGTAATACCATTTTCTCTCTCATCTCCAGAGTATCTCGTCATGATTATATACTATCTCAAATTCTGGATCTCATTCATCCGCTCGTCCGAACCGACAATCATCCCGGTGTAATAGAAGAAGTCAACGAGCTTCGCGCTCGGGTAGTGGCTTTGGAGAATATGGTGCAAAGGTTACAAACACCAGCAGCAGCACCAACAGCAACAATACCACCATCAGCAACACCAACAGTACCATCACCACCACCAACAACAACATCCACATCCTACACTTCAACATCACAATTTGTACCTTGAGCATCAACGTCATACTCACCATAGATACCAAGGAGTACCAACAACAATAACCGATGAAGTATTGATTCATAACTTCATTGGAGGAATATTCTGCGGAGATTATGTAATATCTAAAGTCTTAGAAATTATCTATTCCAGCCATAACCGTAAATCAGATGAGTGGACCAAAACGATAGAAGGAAGAGTAGAAACCCTGACCAGAATGGTGCACGATTTACAAGCTAGACTTGTTTTACCAGCAGCATCAACAGTACCGTCAGTATCACCAACACTGGCAAAACCTGTAGCACTACAAGTCCTGCCAATTCCGTAATCACTAACATCATCACAAATCAACAACGCGTATATTGTATCAACGAGATATGAAGTATTAAATCATTTCCCCTGAAGAAATTATATGTATATTTAATATATATGAATTTTGAAATCAAAATAAATCTTTTCATACTAAGCTATTACGTGTGAATCTTAACTGGTAGGTACTACTCGGTTAGTTCATATTACTAATATGCAATGATGTACATCCTTCATTAACGACATAACCATCGTTAATTACAATCTCTGTTTCAAATTCAATGAATTCATTTTCATAATAAACTAAGTGTATTATTCAATTACACGTTTGATTTTACACTTTCATTTTCGATGTACTCAAAACTTTCTAGAAAACATCATTCGTACCTTGCGAAGTTAGCAAGAGTTCCATAAGCACCAACATGATTCACTAAGGAAATATCAATAAAACTGAATAACGAAGTATTGATTACATTAGTGAAATACTCCTCGAAGATTATTAAATCTTTAATGTTTTAGAGATTATTCATTTCTGATCCAGCTGAAAATCAAATGAGCTTAATATGATATTAACTCATTAAATCTGTATTACATCTAAAAAAAATATACATACTTATATTTTCATAAAGACTGTAATAAAATTCTCGGGTACAAAATATTACTTGTGAAACTTTTAACGGGTAGGTAATACCCGAAAGATATATGAATTCACAATTGATATGTTACATTATTTGATTTTGATTCGGCAAATCATCAACTATACTCACTACTTTCACAACGATATACATTCTTTCCTAGAAATCAAAACAACCATTCGCATTCAAATTTGATTACATATTCTGATTTTGAAAAATCAGAATCCAAGCCAAGATTTAACAGAAAATATCACTCTTAGATTCTTACATCTTTCAAAGCTATACTTTGACTTCAAAACTGTGCTAGAACATCACTTCTATTCATAAACCCAGTAAAAAAATATTTGTATCATTCAAAATTCTAGAACATCATATGTATCTTGACAATTACAATCTTCATGCAAACCCTTCAAACTTTTGAAAACACCTCGGATTGATAACCGACGATTCGGTTATGATAACTTTGAATGCTGATGAAGCAGCAAAAAAAAAAAAAAAAAACTGTAAACGACCTTAACAGCCAAAAGTTTGATGATAAAGAATAGTGTGTTGGCAAAGCTCAGAAAAAAAAGAAGGTTTGGAACTGGAAAACGGATTGAGCAAAGTATAAAGGAGGCTGTGGATAAATCACAAAGACTAAACCTGCCTTCAAAGAATCCAAATGATTCAGTATATGTTGAAGTCATTAACGAATACATTGCTCCTGATACTAAACCCCTACGGACAATATTCTTCATCATCCTCTGATATTAAAAATTCAAAGATATCATCGCATCTTTCATTATAAATATCCTCCATAATTCTAAAGATATTTCCATAATTATTCTTATCTGAAATCATTTACCTCTTCGTGCTATCTGTATTACATCATAAAAGAAACTATTTTAGTTTCTAAATTCTGAAACTTTCGAGTTTAAAATAGGAATATTTTTGAAGAAGTGTTGAGAACTGAAGCATGAGTTAGTATAATATAATGACACTTGATCAACGTGATTATGTTACAGTAATTCATGCTGAGTTTGTAAATGGAATGTAATGATTCACAGATCATAACATCATCATGTGCCATGTTACACGACCCTTGTATCCTATTTAATCTCTAAAATATCAAGAAAATATTTCTTGATGATTCGGTCTTTTCCAGGGTATTCTGATAATTTAACAAATCAAAATCGTGCCATTATCATTTCCTTCCTAGAACATTAACAATATTCATTCCGAAATTTATATATGCGAATTCTGGACTATTACAAAAGATGCCTAATCGTAAAAAGAAGAAACGAAGGGACAAAGCTCCGAAATAGAAATTGGAGTATAAATCGCAGCAAATAGGAGGGAGTATTAACTGTGGATGACAATGATTATAGAAGACAGAAGTAGGGACATTGAAATATAAGGGGAGATATAAAACCCGATAACAACGCATAAATTACAAACCGTGAATATCAATGTTTATCGCAACATAAAGACACGGGAGAATTAAAAGCACTATAACCCCAAGAGCAAAGTAGAAGTAAGCAGATTCCTCTGGTGAAAGTTGGAAAAGGAGAATGATTGTTGCGATAGTAATGATAAGGACAAGGATCGGAACTGGATTAAGCATTTTCACAATCTTTTGAATTTGAGAATTAAGTATAGGAATGGTAAAAGTGACAAACCAGAAGAAGTTAATTTATAGTGAAATATTTTATAGAGAAATCAAGGCAGATCTCCGCATTTAATTAGAGAGATCCTAATTTCCTTATTCGCCGAAGAATCAAATCTTTTAGATTTAGAAGATTTTCTTTAAATCCCTTGAATTCCGGAATTCAACTAAGACAACGTCAAAAGTTAAGACAAAACTTTAGTTCTCAATTCATTCCTTTTAGGATAGCTTCACTCGTACTCTTCAATTAATCAAATCGTTTTATCTATATTACTCAATAGTGATAAAACTCTATATACCAACTCATATTCGTCATAAAAACATTTTTTTATGATTAGCCATGACGACCACGATCAAATTTCGGGACGAAATTTCTTTAACGGGTAGGTACTGTGACGACCCGGAAATTTCCGAACAAATTTAAACTTTATCTTTATATCATTAGATAAATATTTCAAACATATATATTACGTACAAATTTACAATTCTAAATAAAAATATATATATAAATATATATTTTAACTTAGTCATAAAACGTCTTGATTTAAAATAATATATTTTGATAAACAACGAGCCACTGATTTATTGAAGCAAATGACCACAACGCTCAATTTTATAAGCTACATTTTTTATAAGATAATTTATTGATGAGTAAGTCAAATTATTAATAAGGGTACACGTCGCGTAACGTAAAAAGCTAGTTTTCTAAACGTACGAACGTGCGCTCGAAAAACCGAAAGTGGTACATGAGTCGTGTGACAACGTCCGTGTCATTTGAATAAAAATTATATTTTTATCATGCACGTAAATATAATATAATGTATAATTAATTATATAGATTAAATATTAATTTATATATAATAATAATTATTAAGGTGTCGGTAGCCTTTGTTAAACGAATGTGACTTACAAGTATGGCTCATGTGATCGCATGAGGCCACCCTCACAAACTCATGCGATCGCATGAGTGGTAGGTGGGGGTGAAGATGCTATAAATTGGACGATTTCGGTTCGAGTGATTCATTCTTCTTCCCAGTTCTCATATAAATATATTATTATTATTATTATTATTATTATTATTATTATTATTATTATTATTGTTGTTGTTGTTGTTGTTGTTGTTGTTGTTGTTGTTGTTGTTGTTGTTGTTGTTGTTGTTGTTGTTGTTGTTGTTGTTGTTGTTGTTAATCCTAATATTATTATTAGTAGTATTAGTATTATACCTAAAATAATACGACGAGGGCATGAACAAACTATTTCAAGACAAGTTTTTCGAGTGGGATAGGGCTAAGGAAATTATGGGTTATAGCTATGGAGATGATGGGTATGGTTCATGGGTATGCTCGTGAGGTTAATTTAGTGTTTATCATCTCTGTTGCATCTACGTACCTTTCCTGCAATATTGAATCTCAATATTGATACGTGAGTACTCGTAATTTAATTTTATATATTAATAGTGTATCCCTGACTAGTGCTCGAGTATATAGGATTATGCATGCTTGTACTTTTGATATTGCCATTAGATAGGTTATGTTGAATCCTGAATTAGTTACATATGCGGTTGAGATAAGGTATAAGATATGCATGTCGTTGGAAAGCTAGCGAAAAATTATTAACTTTTCATTTAGAAATCGCGTGATTTCAATGAACGGATTAAAAGATATGGTCAACTGAATTATGGTTAACGTTAATTGAAATTGTGTTTGAAACTGTAAATTAATATTTAAACAACTTGTCTATGAGATTGATAAATTGGATTTTCAAATATTACTAATCGAGTAAATGAATTTCTATATAAGGCACGTTTTGTTTTGTTGATCAATTGTCAAAGTTAACTGTCTTATCATGTTTTAAAGCTTTATAAACACTATAATCTGATTTTTATAAGTATTGGAAAACTATGTGAAATAATAAAATATTTTCGATTGCCATGATAATTCAAATATAATATAGCTCCTGAAATAAATAATATTTTGAGTTTGATAAACTATAAATTCGTTCAATTATCAAGACTTTTATTATGTTAATAGACATGTATAGATTTAAAGATCATATTGGGTAAGATTAACTTTTGAGATGACTTTTGCTAACTTTTGTATATCGGTCTCGAGCATTAGGATTGTGATACACTATGACCAGACCTAATTTGTTAGACATGTATTGACCAACATATGTTCTCTAGGTTGAGATCTACGGTTATTTTACATTCCGAGTTTCGGTCACATTCCGGTGAATTACTTTATGTGCTGTTAAGGTGAGTTTCATTTGCTCCCTTTTTAAATAATTTTGCAATACATATTTTTGGGCTGAGAATACATGCACTTTATTTTAAAAATAATGGACACAAGTACATACTAAATTCTATACTGAGTTTGAACCGAAAATCCCTTAGCTTTGGTAACTAGTAACTGCCGGTTATAAGAACTGGTGGGCGCGAGTAGTAGTATATGGATCCATAGGGCTTGATATCCCCGTCCGAGCTAGAGCACTAGCCTTTTAACGGACGTATGCTATTTGAGAAATATACACGTTGGTTTGCGTGTATTATGATGATGATTATACAAAGGGTATAAATTATATATACGTTAAGTTTAGTTACCAGGGTGCTCAATTTCGTAGAATATTTTGATAAACGTTTCTGGATGAAACAACTGAAAACTTGTGATTCACCTTTATATACAGATAATGCGCAACATTAAAACTATGAACTCACCAACTTTTGTGTTGACACTTTTAAGCATGTTTATTCTCAGGTTTCTATAAGTCTTCCGCTGTTTGCTTATATGTGGTACAAGCTATGTGCATGGAGTCATACATACTTTATTCAAGAAAACTTTGCATTCACAAAGTTATCACCGTGTATCTTATTTTGACTACATTGTCAACTAGTGTATTATGGTAAACTATTATTTATGGTGATTGTCTATATGTAGAAATCATCAAACGTTGAAAACCTTAGAAATTGATATTCATTTATTGTGTACCTTTTGAAAAGAATGCAATGTTTACAAAACGTATCATATAGAGGTCAAAACCTCACTATGAAATCAATGAATGATGTATTCGTCCAAAGGGATTTGGAAGGATCGTCACATTATTTGTTACAGAAATATGTGACATATGTTTAAAATATCTTGGTAAATTTTTCCACACTTGGCTTTTATTTTCCTTTTTATTGTCCTCTATTCCATTTTAAATGAATTTTAACATTTTGGTTTGTTTCTCAATTTATGTCCTTTCCGAGGTAATAATAATTTCGGTGTTAAAACCTAGTTTTATCATTCATAAATATGTATAAACACGATTTTGAGTTCATTTAATTGAAAATTTTAAAAAATTTTACTAGAATTGGGTAGTCAGTATATAAGACTAGGGCTGTTCTTTATTATCAGAGAGCACTAGATTCTAATACAACTACTGCTTTACTAGTATTTTTAATGGTAACCAAGTGTATAAAGTAAAAATTTTAAAATCCAAAAGAATTTAACCCCTTCCCACACTTAAGATCTTGCAATGCCCTCATTTGCAAGAAATCAGTAACAATTTAAATTATTGAGGGTGATTTGTGTGAAAATGATTAAATTTTACCAAAGTTTCCAAACATATTTGCGTTTGTGTTGAATGATAAATGGTGCACATCATTTGTTCATTCCGTCTTGTTGTTATATCACATTTATTTTGCATCTTGTCGTCAAAATTAGTTGCTTTTGCTGAACTTAATGCCAGTCTTTGAAAATGCGTTGTTTTACCCTGTTGTGTACATAAGATAAACTGCAAACATATATACATATTTTTGAAGTTTGGTATATTACCCCACATTCAAAAATTATTGAAATCTAAGAATAAAAGTTAGAAAATTATAAAAACTATTACAATATTAACATAAGTATTAAACGTATCAACATTACAAATTACAAAATAAATAAAACTAAGTAGACTAGGGATGATACTGATACCAGTAGGGGTTCCATGCATAACCATAGGTGCTATAAAATGCTTCGGCTGGGTTATACGTAGGATACGGTGGTTGGATCTCTATAGACCAGGGAGGGAATATGGGCGATGGAGTAGGAATATAGTTTCTACCTATATGTTGGCAATAAGCTATGATTTGGTTTTGATGAACTTGCCAATCTTCAAATGCTCTATGTCTAGCATTTTCATACTCTTGTGAAGCTATAAACCTTTGCATTTCTGCCATTTCATTTCCCCCTCCTACATTACCTTGCTGTTGGTTTCTCTCAACCTGTGGATGTCTACCATGGTATTGTACTGCGGCGTTATTTCGCCTCTTCAAAACCTTCGCACCATGGTATACATTTAAACCTATTGTATCGCAGGGTTCTGGTTCTTCGACTAATAATCCCCCCCTGACTTATATCCACACCGAGATATACAGCAATCAAAGTAATAAATATACCACCTCCTATTATGCTATGCGGTCTCATCCCCCTAACCATAGCTGATAAATAATAACCCACACAATAAGGTATACTTACAGCGCTTTGTGGGTCTCGAATACACATATGGTAAAACAAATCCTGTTCATTTACCTTTTCCTTATTCTTACCTCTTTGTGTAATCGAATTAGCTAAAAACCTATGAATTACTCTTAACTCTGCTCTATCTATATCCAAATAAGAGTAATTTCCCCCTTTAAATCGGTGATGGCTAGTCATTTGACTCCATACACCATGCGTATCAAAATTTTCGTCTATCTTTCTACCATTTAGTATCAACCCTCTACAATCTGCAGATGCTAACTCCTCAGGCGTATATACGTAAAGCCTGAGCCATGTCTAGTAAAGACATGTGGCGCATCGAACCTCCTAACAAAAATCTAATAAAAGATCGATCGGTTAAACTAGCTACCCGATCATTTAATTCTATACTACACAACAATTCTTCACACCATACTTTATATACAGGTCTACGCATGGTGAATAAATGTACCCAGTCGTTAAAAGTAGAATTACCATACCTCTGTGCAAGTAATTCCCTAATTGGCCCGGCCAATTCTACAGCTTCTAATGGTCCCCATTCTATGACCCTAGGTACCTCAACAACTTTAGAATGAAGAGTATGCAAACCCCTTTGGTATTTTGGATAATCTATCCAAAGTCTGTCAAATCTCAGGTTCGGGTGCAAATCTTCCAAGTGCATATCAGAAAATGTCATGACTGGATGAGGTATATCTTGTTTGTAGTAGTTATCCACCTCCTGTTGTTCCGCATTTTCAGCAGGAGCATTGCGAGCTTGGGATGAAGATTCACCCCTTTCAGTCTGCAAAACACATCAAACATAATTTTTGTGCATCCAAATATGCATTAGTGTCAGCAAAATCATCAATCAAAATAATTACAATGACATGATAAATTTATATCAAACTTAAGCTCATTTTCATATTTTCATCAAATCTACACTTTTTCAAATAAGCATATACGAAAATGTTCGCCAAGTTCATAAGCATTCAACTCAAATAATATGTCAAAATAATCATTACTAGCAATTAAACAAGTTTCAAATGGCATTATCTTTCAAAAATCAAGTTCATGAATTTTAGACTTGAAAAAGTCCACTTTAATTCTTAAAATCATGTTTAGACTCAAAGTTTGGATCATTTAACTACCTAAACATGTTACACTACTTAATTTAGCAACAATTCATGACAAAAATCGACCATAACCTGTTTATATCAAAAAGCCCCAAATTGCTCAAGAACACAAACCCTAGATTACTCAAAATTTGAAGTATAAGGCTTCTAATCATGTTAAATAGCATCAATCTAGGTTATACAAGCATAATACATAAACAATTTAAGCATAATTACACTAAAAAGCATCAAAATCAAATTGGGGAAAAAATTGCTCAAGAACACTAATTTTCGGATTAAATGGTGTTTAGGTGTAGAAATTTACCGTTTTTCTTGAGTAATTCCTTGATAGCATCCTTCTCAACATGATTTTAGTAAAAGATTTGATGATTAACGGTCAAAAATTGTGAATTTGGGGGTGTTTTTTCGGGTTTTTGCGAGTTTTATCGCAGTGTTTTGTGTGTTGTGGTGTTCAACTGATCAGTTTTTTGCGTTTTATTTTTTTTCTGTATTTCGGTCCCTCCGCGAGTCGCGGTGTTTAACCCATCAAACTCCGAGAGTCGCGGAGTTTGTATATATTTTTTTTAAATATATCTTATACTAATTAAAACTATTAAGTAATTAATTTTAAAATTTTGTTTCCCTTGTTATTTAGGACGAGGTCGTTTCGGATCGATGTCCTAGTCCGTCATTCGACAAAATTTTAAAATTTGTCTTTTTCAAGCGATTGTTTTAAAAGCTTAGATTTTTTTATTTTTTTAATGTTTTTGGCATACTTTAATTCAATAAGATTAAAATAATGATAATAAAAGTTCTCGTCCCTCCCTCGGGTAAAGCAATTTCGGTTCAACGACCTAGTCTTCAACTTACGACGAATTTTAAAAATCATATTTTTAACTTAATGAGATAAAGTAAATTTTTGTTTTTTAATTCACACCAAACTTAAAATATAAAATTTAAAATTAATATTAAAAATTCACACCAAACTTAAAATTTAAAATGCATAAAAATAAAATTCATATTTTAAAAATTAAAAATTCACACCAAACTTAATTTAAAAATTCATATTATAATTTCACACCAAACTTATATTAATGTTTCAAATATTTACAATTTTAAATATATTGATTTTACAAAGTTTACAATATTAATTTAAGATTTATATATTAATTTTAAAAACATGGTAAAAATAAAATTAAAAATCTTTTTGACTTTTTATCCCACTTTAATCAATCAAATATTATTAAAAATATACGTCCCTCTTTTCGGTAAAGTAATTTCGGTTCCAAGACCTAATTTAACTCATGAAAAATTTTTGAAATATTTTGGGTTGATTGATTAAAGATATTTATACCTTAAGAATAAACGTTAAATTTCGCAGTGATGTAATAAATTTTTGAATGATATCAATAATTTCGGTCGCCAAACCTAATTTTATTTAATACCAATTTAATACTTTATAGCGAACAAATTAACGTTTATTATCAAAAGGTTAAAAATAAAAATAAAAAACTGTACAGACTTACCTGTGAGATAGTATTCTTAGTTATATGATCTATCCCATTCATAAGATAGTCGGTTTAATTGGTTTTCCATGGCTACATAGGCGTAACCTCGAGCATTCAGTATTTTTTCTTCTAAACATATGAACGGTCCGTCTCTGCATAAAGTAACAAATTCGGTATTTGAATAGGTTTGATTATTTGAACATTTACCTCCATGTGACCATTTTCCGCATTTGTGACATCTTTCAAGGTGTCGTGCTCTTCTTTTCGCTGCGGATTTTGATTTTCCTTTACCAAATTGTGACTTATTATCTTCGCATCTGGATTCTTTTCTTACTCCGTCCAATCTTTCTCTGATTACTGATACTATTTCACTCGGAAGTGTGTCATTATTACGTTTAGTGATCAAAGCGTGTAGCATTAGACCATGGTTTAGTTCACAGGCAGTCTTTATTTCGTAAAAACCTAAAAAAAAATAAAAATTCAGAATGGGGGGAGAAGACTAGTTCTTTAGGGTCTGCTAGGGAAAGACCATTCGAGTTCCATTTTCGAGAACTACACGAAAACAGACAATCTAACTCTAACAGAAATACATATTATCCTTTAAAGACTTGATTCTCCCCACACTTAGTTAGCTGTGGTATCGAAATTGTGATTAACTTCATTGTCAACTTCCATCGGACCATGTATGTAATGTTTAACTCTGTGACCATTAACTTTAAATTCAATTCCATTTGAATTTATTAATTCTATCGTTCCGTATGGGAAAACTCTTTTAACTATGAATGGTCCAGACCATCTTGATTTCAATTTTCCAGGAAATAGTTTGAATCGTGAATTGAAAAGAAGAACTCTGTCTCCTTCTTTAAATTCTTTTGAACTTCTGATTCTTTTATCATGCCATTTCTTCGTTCTTTCTTTATAGATTAACGAATTTTCGTATGCTTCATGTCTTAATTCTTCTAATTCGTTTAGTTGACTTAATCGTAGACGTCCAGCTTCATGTAAATCAAGATTACATGTCTTCAAAGCCCAAAATGCTTTGTGTTCAATTTCTACTGGAAGATGACATGCTTTTCCATAAACAAGTCTAAAAGGTGTGGTTCCAATTAGAGTTTTGTAGGCTGTTCTAAAAGCCCAGAGTGCATCCTCCAATTTAATGGACCATTCCTTCGGATTTGATCCTACGGTTTTCTCTCAAATACGTTTTAAAACTCAGTTGGTATTTTCAACTTGTCCACTTGTTTGTGGATGATATGCGATGGAGATTTTATGAGTTACTCCATATCTTTTAAGAACTTTCTCAAGTTGATTTTTACAGAAATGAGTACCCCGATCACTTATTAAAGCTTTCGGTGTTCCAAACCTTGCAAAAATACGTTTTAAAAAGTTGACTACAACTCGTGCATCGTTAGTTGGGAGAGCTTGTGCTTCTGCCCATTTAGATACATAATCAATGGCTACGAGAATATAGAGATTATTATGAGATTTTGGAAATAGACCCATAAAGTCAATACCCCAAATGTCAAATACTTCACATACTTGTATGACATTTTGTGGCATTTCATCACGTTGACTTATTTTTCCGGCCCTTTGACAAGCATCACAGGATTTGCAAAGAAGGTGTGCGTCTTTGTAAATTGTAGGCCAATAGAATCCAGCATCATAAACTTTTCTTGCTGTTAGTTGAGGCCCATAATGCCCTCCTGTTGGTCCTGTGTGACAATGGTTTAAAATTTTACTAGCTTCATCTCCAAATACACATCGGCGTATTATTCCATCGGGACAACTTTTAAACAGATGTGGATCTTCCCAAAAATAGTGTTGTATATCACTGAAGAATTTCTTTCGTTTTTGGTACGATAATCCTTTTTCAAGGAATCCACATACTAAATAGTTTGCATAGTCTGCAAATCATGGGATTTCATTATAATCTATCTTCAATAGATATTCATCAGGAAAGTTGTCTTGTATGGCCGATTCATTTAGAACTTCTAATTCGGGATTTTCAAGACGAGAAAGATGATCAGCGGCGAGATTTTCTGCTCCTCTTTTATCTCGGATTTCAATATCAAACTCTTGTAAGAGTAAGATCCAACGGATTAATCTTGGTTTAGCATCTTGTTTCGAAAATAGGTATCTAAGAGCAGAATGGTCGGTATAGACCACCGTTTTAGCTAGAACGAGATATGATCGAAATTTGTCAAAAGCAAAGACAATAGCAAGGAGTTCTTTTTCAATAGTTGTGTAATTCGTTTGTGCTCCTTGTAACGTCTTGCTGGCATAATATATAGGTTGAAATCGTTTTTCAAACCTTTGTCCTAAAACGGCTCCCATTGCAAAATCACTTGCATCGCACATTAATTCAAACGGTAGATTCCAATTTGGTGTTATCATGATCGGCGCATTAGTGAGTTTCTCTTTAATAATATTAAAAGATTTGATACATTCATCTGAAAAGATGAATGGAGCATCCTTTTCTAGGAGTTTATTCATAGGAGTGGCAATTTTAGAAAAATCTTTTATGAAACGTCGGTAAAAACCGGCATACCCTAGAAAACTCCTAACTCTTCTAACATTGGTGGGATGTAGAAGTTAAGCAATTACATCTACTTTAGCTCTATCCACTTCAATTCCTTCTTTTGAAATTTTATGACCAAGAACGATGCCTTCTTTAACCATGAAATGGCATTTCTCCCAATTAAGTACTAGATTTGATTGTTCGCATCTAATAAGCATTCGTTCAAGATTAGCTAGACATGATTCAAATGTATCACCGAAGACTGAAAAGTCATCCATGAAAACTTCCATGCATTCTTCTATCATGTCGTGAAAAATCGCCATCATACACCTTTGAAAGGTTGCAGGGGCGTTGCAAAGTCCAAATGGCATGCGTTTGTAAGCAAAAGTACCATAAGGGCACGTGAATGTGGTTTTCTTTTGATCTTCGGGTGCTATTGGAATTTGAAAATATCCGGAAAATTCATCTAGAAAACAATAGTAACTATTTCCGGCTAATCTTTCCAACATTTGATCAATGAAAGGTAAGGGAAAGTGATCTTTTCTGGTGGCGTCATTTAATTTTCTATAATCAATACATACACACCATCCTGTTACAGTCCTAGTAGGAATAAGCTCATTTTTCTCATTTGTAATGACAGTCATGCCACCCTTCTTAGGCACGCATTGAACTGGGCTTACCCATGGACTATCAGAAATTGGATATATCAAACCTGCATCTAGCAGTTTAATAATTTCTTTTTTAGCTACATCTTGCATATTAGGATTTAGTCTTCGTTGGCGTTGCACATACGTTTTATGACCTTCTTCCATAAGGATTTTATGTGTGCAATACGAAGGACTTATTCCTTTAATATCATGAATCTTCCATGCAATGGCTGGTTTATGAGCTTTCAACACAGAAATGATTTGTGATTTCTCATTTTCAGTAAGAAAAGACGATATTATTACAGGTAATTCAGATTCACCATGTAAATAAGCTTATTCCAAATGGTTTGGAAGTGGCTTTAACTCTAATTTCGGTGGTTCTTCTATCGATGATTTATATCGATATCTGTCTTCTTCTTTTAGCATTTGAATTTCTTCTGTTGTTGGTTCATATCCATTAGCTATAAGTGTAGCTAACATTTCAGCTTCATCAATTGGTTCATTACCTTCTCCTAAAGAACATTCTCCTGTTCCTTGTAATTCTGGAAATTCTTCTAATAATTCTGCATGTGCATCTATAGTTTGAATATAATAACATGTATCATCTGCAGATTGTGGTTGTTGCATTGCTCTATCAACTGAAAAGGTAACACTCTCATCCTCTATACTTAGGGTCAATTTCTTACCGAACACGTCTATCATTGCTTTAGCTGTGTTTAAGAATGGTCTTCCTAATATGAGAGGAACTTGAGAATCTTCTTCCATGTCTAGAACAACAAAATCTACTGGAAATACTAAAGTACCAACTTTAACTAGCATGTTCTCCATTATCCCTCTAGGATATTTTATTGATCGATCGGCTAGTTGTATACTTATTCTGGTTGGTTTCAATTCTCCAAGGTCTAGTTTAGCGTATAGTGAATACGGCATTAAATTTATACTAGCACCTAAGTCTGCCAGTGCTTCTATTGAACTAAGACTACCCAGAAAACATGGAATTGTGAATCTTCCTGGATCAGATAATTTTTCTGGTATCTTATTCAACAGCACTGCTGAACAATTAGCGTTCATAGTAACAGCCGAGAGTTCTTCCATTTTCTTTCTATTTGAGATTAGATCTTTCAAGAATTTAGCATATCTAGGCATTCCTGAAATCACATCAACGAAAGGAAGATTTACATTTATCTGTTTAAACATATCCAAGAATTTGGATTGCTCGGCTTCAAGTTTCTCTTTCTTCATTTTACTCGGGTAAGGAAGTGGTGGTTGGTATGGTTTAACATAAGGTTTAGCCTTAACTGTGTTATCTTCATTAACCTTTTCAACTACCGGTTCTTTTTCCTTATCTTGATCAGGTTGTGGTTCTCGTGGAGTAAGAATAGCTTTATCAGAAGTTACAGGTATTTCAGGTGGTTTAAGTGTTGTACCACTTCTTGTGGTAATGGCTTTAGCTGTTTCATTCCGGGGGTTAGCATTTGTATCACTAGGTAGACTTCCCGGTTTTCTTTCACCTATTAACCTTGCTAGGTTACTTACTTCTTGTTCCAGATTTTGAATAGAAGCTTGTTGATTTCTAAATACTTGAGCATTTTGTTCATTGGTTTGTTTTTGAGATGTGAAAAACTGCGTTTGAGTTTCAACTAGCTTCGTCATCATATCTTCTAAATTCGGCTTTTTATCATCGATTTGTGGTGGTTTGTTTTGAAAATTAGGTCTTTGCTGGTTGTAAGTATTGTTGGATACTTGTTGATTGCTAGGACCTTGTTGGTTGTTGTATGGAATATTTCGGTTATAGTTCTGGTTTTGATTGTAGATCGGTCTTGGCGGTTGATTATTATTCTGATAATTATTTCCAGGCCTTTGGTTTATGTATGAAATATTCTCTCTTTGTTCCATTGTTAATTCAATACTGAGACAATCTTTTGTCAAATGTGGTCCTCCACACTGCTCACAATTAATTCGTATTGAGTGAATATCTTTAGTCATCTTTTCCATTCGTCTCTCGACAGCATCTATCTTTGCGGAAATGGAATCTAAGTCATGGCTAGAATCGGCTCTAGCTGCTTTAGATGATCTAACGATATCTTTTTCTTGGTGCTACTCATGTGAGTGTGAAGCAGTGTTATCAATAATTTTGTAAGCATCAGTTTCGGTTTTCTTCATAATGGAACCACCAGCTGCTATATCTATGTCTTTTCTTGTAGTGATGTCGCATCCTTGGTAGAATATTTGTACTATTTGACAGGTATCTAAACCATGTTGCGGACATCCTCTCAATAACTTTCCAAATCTTGTCCAAGCCTCATATAGAGTTTCATTTGGCTTCTGTGTGAACGTAACAATTTCTCCTTGAAGTCTTACGGCTTTAGATGCAGGAAAGAATTGTTTAAGAAATTTTTCAACTAAAACATCCCATGTATCAATCGCCCCTTCAGGTAACGATTCCAACCAATCTTTGGCTTCTCCCTTTAAAGTCCAGGGAAATAACATGAGATATATCTGTTCATCCTCAACTTCTCTTATTTTAAATAGTGTGCAGATCATATTAAAGGTACGAAGATGTTCATTTGGATCTTCCTTCGGCGCACCACTAAATTGGCATTGATTAGTCACCATGTGTAGAATTTGTCCTTTGATTTCATAATCTGGCGCATTAATGTCTGGATGAGTAATTGCGTGACCTTGGCCAGTGCGTTTAGCTCTCATTCGGTCTTCCATACTTAATGGTTCTGTTACTTCCATAATTGAATTTGTTGAATCGGAATCACTAGAGGATTCTGATTTAATACTTCGTTCCTCAACAATCTCTGTTTGAATGATTGGTGGTTCCGGAGGAAAGTTTAGTGGTTCAGGATCTACGAATTGTCCCTGAATATTCTCCGGATTCTCAATTGTGAGGTCGGGTTCAAAAAATGGATTATCAACGGCGACAATATTAGTTAGATGTCTTGATCTAGTTACAGGTGGTGAACGTACAAAAGGTGATGAACGTCTTGCTCGGTGCATTCACTGAATATCCTATTAGTTTTTAAAAGGAAAGAAAAATTATAATAAGTTATCCAATCAATAGACTTTTCTGATTTTGCCCACGTTTCGAATAGCCAAAAGATGCAGCAGAGGGGCAGGATTCGTTTGGTCTCAATATAATTGAGGACTGTTTGGCTCCAATAACCCGGTCCACATACAAATCCAACTATTACTACGAACCAGAAAATTTTGATGTCTATCAATTTAACCACTTAAAATAAATTTTCGTAATTTTAAGAAATTTAGATAAGAAGTAGAATAAAAACTCTATGTCCTAAAAACTAGAATGGCGAGAAATAAGAAAGAAAAAGAGTTCGTTGGAAAAAGATCGAAAAAGAAAAATAAGAAAGAATAAAAGGCGTTGAAAAATAAGAAATAAAAAAAGTGACTTATAGAACTTAAAAACACTAGACTAACCCAACCTTATTACTATCACTAAGTTAAAATTATAATCGCAAATTGAGATTACTAATTGGAATGATAATTGATACATAGTAAAAGGTGTCTAAAAATATTAATGCTTACAAGAAAAACTATATCCCAAATGGCAATAACTTAAAAAGAAACTAAAACTTAAAAAGGCGTCGCAAAATTCTAAAGTACCTAAATCTTAGTCTAAAGAAAAGGCACTTAAGGGATTTTACGGCAAAGCCTAAAAATCTAGAAGTAAAAAAAAATAACTATGGCAAAAACTATATTTAAAAATATGAGCTAAAAAATACAAATATTACGCTAAAACGATTAAAAAGGGACAAAAATATAAAAATATACTAAAAGTTGTAAAAAGTACAATTTTTATAAAAATATTATTTTTATATTATTTATTTTATAAAACTATTAATTTTATATATATTAAACTAATTTAACTAAATATATAAATTAAATAAAAAGAAACTTAAAATAAAACTAATTATAATAATAATAAGTAATTAGGGTTAATAATAATAATAATTAATAATTACTCCGTAATTAATGCTGATTAGGGTTCCTGTGTGGCGTGTCAGATTGTCTCCGCGAGTTGCGGTATTAGAAGCTGTAAACTCCGCGAGTCGCGGGGTTCCAAAATTCAACTCAGGTACTTTTTTTAATTCGACGTTTTTTTTTTATTCTGTTTTATATTTTCTGTTTAAATAAAATTATTTATATAATAAAAACTTATATTTAAAACTAAAAATAAAAATAGAAATAAAAATCTTAAAACTAGATTTATATATATATATATATATATATATATATATATATATATATATATATATATATATATATATATATATATATATATATATATATATATATATATATATATATATATATATATTTCGGTTTTTAATTTTATGTTCTAAATAAACACAAAATATTTAAATAAAACTTATATTTTTATAAAATACAAATAAAGAAACTTTACAAAACTTAAATATTTAATAAATTCTTAAAAATATTTATATTTTTGTTTTTCTTTTTATGTTTTCGAATAATTAAAAACGTATTTTTACAAAAGTGAATTTTAATAAAAGTAAAAAAAATAAAAATCTTTTTTTTTTATAATTATTAGCGTTGCGCTTCCGGCTTTTAAGCTAGATTGTCCCCGGCAGCGGCTCCAAAAATACTTGATGTCGTGCGAGGTGTATATAAAATAGCTTTTAAATTTTAGAAGGAAATACTATTAAATACGATACAATTTTACACAAGATATTTATTTATTTATAGAATGGATATACTTAAACCTTGCTACAACACTTATAGGCAGTGTACCTAATCGTACAGTAGTGTAGTTTTTAGTAAGTCCGGTTCGTTCCACAGGGAAAATCTTTAAACAAAGCTTAACGCTATATTAGTTACTTTTATAAAAATACAAATATATATATATAAGTAATATTATTATTATAAGGGGGGGGGGGGTTTACCGTTTAATGACCGGTTTGTCGATTTTAAAACTTTAGTCGCAGTTAAAACCAAATGTAAAATATAAATAAAAGACTTAATTTAAAGCGTAAAGTAAATAACGATAATGAAATTGCGAATAATAAAAGTGCGATAAAATAAACTTGCGATAATTAAAAAGTACGATAATTAAAAGTGCAATTAAATACAATATCAATAAAAATGCGATAATTAGAAGTGCAATTAAATATAAAATAAAGAAAATTAAATATGAAATAAAAGAATTATGCTTATTTAAACTTCCGTAATCATGATGTTTGACGTGTTGATTTTAGTTTTATGCCCATGGGTTAATTGACCTTTGTCCTGGATTATTTAATATGTCCATACGGATTTGTCCATAATAGTCCATCAGTGTAAAGACCTCGACCTTATCCTCCCGGGCGAAGTCTTCAACATTTGGTTCCATTGCGATGATCGACTCCAAGTAATGTCCTTAACATGAGCTAATGCATAGCGGAAGACTTAATTTGTACCTGAGAATAAACATGATTTAAAAAGTCAACATAACGTTGGTGAGATATAGGTTTGATGCTAGCAGCGTTATAACTATAGACCACAAGATTTCATATTTATAAACATAATACACTCGCAAGTGTATGAAAAGCATTCTAAGTAGTGGGCACCCGGTAACTAGCCTTAACAAGAGTGTGTACCCCTGAGTTATAATAATATGTGCACCGAATCAAGTGCGTTCCGTTAACCTCGAAGTACTAAACACCCGTTCTTCTAGTTTAGTAGTGACTAGAACAACATCTGGGTGGGGGTGTAAAACCCGATAGATCTATCTTTAGGATTCGCGCCTACCAGTTCATAAACCAATAGTTAAAGTTACCAAGCTAGGGGATTTTTGATTCAAACCCATGTAGAACGTAATTTTAGTCACTTGTGTCCATAACGTAAAACATTTATAAAAGCAGCGCATGTATTCTCAGTCCCAAAAATATTTAGAGTTTAAAAGGGATCTATATACTCACCTAATGTATTTTGTAGTAAAAATACATATAACATCATTTAACATATACAAGGTTAGCCTTCGATTCACGAACCTATATCACGTATATATATATATTAACACATATAATTGTAATCGCACAAATAAATATATATATCTTATTATTAATTATTATTTTATTAATTTAGATATATTAATAACTTAATTAAATATTTATTTTATATATATAAATTGAATAGTTAATATTTGTTACAAAAATATTATTATAGTTATGTGTTATGTCATAAATATATTTTATATAGAAAATCTTTATTTCATATATTAATGATTTATAATACCAATTATAGTAATGATAAAAATAATGAAAATTTTAATATAAATGTTAAAATTTAATAGAAATGATAATTTTAATAATAATACTAACTTTAATAATTTTATTAATCATTTTAAAACTAATGATAAGAATAATAATAATATTTAATGTGAGTAAACTACCTTCAAGCTTTCCTAAAAAGAAAACACCCCAGCTAGGGCTTGAACTCAAGACCTCTTGCTAACACATAAACACCCCAAACCAACCTTCTGTCTTTGCTTTTCTAATTAAAATTGTATACCAAATATATTTAACCAGTTTTCTTCGGCCCAAATATAGTGGCAGCCCAACCACAACATAAATATAACTCGGCCCAATACGTTATTCTTAGCCCAACAATAAATTAGACTTCGTCCCAACAGATAAAATACGGCCCATACGTCAAAAATAAAACAAAAGATGTCCCCAAGTCTCGAACTTGAGACCCCTCGTTCCACACCACTGCATCCAAACCACGGCACCACTTCAGTTTTTCTGTTTATATTACGTAAATCAATTTGTATTTATAATATTTCTGTTTCCTCCATCTTTTCTTATCCAGCTCCTATCCTTGTCATATCCTACGGACCCATTAGCAAACATCCAAATCGAATATATGGATCAAATAAGATTTTAGAAAGCAAGGTGGCCCTAAAACTTCTCTTTTTTTTTTTACAGCTCGATATATATTTTCTTTCTTTAAAGGGGTTGGCCACTAGTCCCACTTGTTTAACTTTATAAGGCTTTATAAATATTCTGCTTTTATGTTGATAAAGATTTAGCTTATTCTATCATTCTCATTACATAACCTGCTCGACAGAAAACAGCTATAAACTTCGGCTATCAAGGATCATACAGCAGAAAGAGCAGCGTGATTTAGGTGCTTGTATAAAATCAGGAAGAATATATGGGGTTGTAGCGACGGTGTTGATCTTGCAGCAGCTTAGGACCTTCTTGGGAGGTTACAACTCGACTGATAAAGGTGTAGACTATTGGTAGTTTGTTGTGATTGTTCAAAGGTGATGGAGGCTCGAAACAGGATCATGAAAGTTCGGTAGCTTTGATGATTCTCGAGCACATTTAGGAGAGAGAGAGGAGAGAGAGAAAGAGATGGAAGTGGGTTTGTTTCCGGATGAGAGGTGGTTCGATAGTGAGGTTGTCAAGGTGGTGATGCTGTGGTGATCTTACGGTTAACTAGAAACCCGTAATGGTGGCGGGTTGGTTGTTTAAGGTAGTTGACTACGGTGAAGATTGGTGGTGAGTCTGTGTATATAAATTAGAAACCGAAAGAATAGAAGCGTGTGTGGTGTTTGGTTATTAGGGATGAACGTGGGTTTAATACCGTAACATGATTTGATCGTTCTTTGTTTGCATCCTGAAATATCCCATTCGAAGTTCACGGATAAACAGAAGGCAAAAATACAAAAAAAACAGGATCCAAAGATAGTATACAACAGTTTTATATCCGTCGTTTGTATATATATAACACAGTTTAATTTATATTAATAGTTAATAAATATATATTAAAAATATAATTCCATTAATATTAATAATAATGATAAAATACCAATAATATAATAATAATAATATTAAATATAATAATACCAATAATGATATAAGTAATTAGGATATCCATAATAATAACTCTTAAATTTCTAACAATAATATTATTATTAATACTAATAATAATACTAATTATAATAATACTATATCAATTTATATATAACAATTTCTTAGCTATATATTATAGATGTAAAATAATAATATTAACAACACTGGTAAAGATAGTAATAGAAATCTTATAATAACTATATTTATAATTAATTTAATAACTATATTTATAATTAATTTTAATATATTAGTATTACATATTTTTGATATATAATATATAATATATATTATATAATAACTTATATTGTGTCTTATTATACATAATTTACATTATACATATACATATAATAATAATTGTATTTATAGAAATCATTCATTTATATATAAACTCATTTTGATTGCAACAAAATTATTTTGTATCCCATTTTACATATTTAGTTTTTACATATTTAAAATTTACATATATATACATACATTTATATATACACATATTTCCAAATAATGGTTCGTGAATCATCGGAATTTGTCAAAAGGTAAACTAGTTATCCAATATAGATTTCAAACTTTCTACACTCAAAATTACATGTTTTTGCTTATCGTGTCGGAAACAAATAGAGTTTAATGTTTAAATTTGGTCGGAAATTTCCGGGTCGTTACAGTACCCACCCGTTAAAGAAATTTCGTCCCCGAAATTTGGTAGAGGTTGTCATAGAAACATTAGGAATGCTTTCATGACAAATATGAGGTATTAATGAAGTTTTATCAGTATTGAAAGATATAGATAAAACAATTTGATCATGTGGAGCGTACGAGTGAAGCTATCACAAAAGAGTGAAATGAGTAAATAGGGAATTGTTTTTAACCGATGACGTGATTAGAATTGATTTTCGGAATTTATGGAATTAAAGAAAATCTTTCGTAATAAGATTTGGTTCTTCGGCGATTTAGGAAACAGGATCTCCTTTGATTTAATGCGGCAAATCTGTTGTGATTTCTTTGTCGGATATTTCACTTATAAAACTACCTCCTTCGTTCCCTTATTTCCATATCCCACATCTTCCACTCTTTCTCCTTAATTCTAATTTAAAGATATTCTTAATGGCACAATTTTTGATTTGTCAAATTACCAGAATATCCAGGAAAATAGAACTATCAAGATGATTTGTTCCTAATATGTTTGGAGATTGGATAGAATGTAAGAGCCGTGTAATATGGCACATGATGATGGTACTGTGAATCATCACATTCCATTAGAAACTTAACATGACTTACTGTAATATAATGAAGTTGATCAAGTTTCATTATATTATACTAATTCATGCATCAGTTCCCAACACTGCTTCAGAACATTCCTATTTTAAACTTGGAGATTTCGGAATTTAGAAACTAACACAGTTTCTTTTATGTTATAACGCAGATAGCATAGAAAGATAATCAATATCGGACGAGAATACTTTGAAGATATTTTCAGAATTATTGAGGATATTTTCAATGAAAGATACGATAACATTTTGGAATTTCTAATATCGAAGGATGATGATGAAGTTTTACCCATAAGGGTTTAGATTCAGAAGCAAGGTGTTTGCTACAGAATCGTCATGATTCTTTATGTACAAGTTTAGTCCTTGTATTTTGTCCGGAGTCTCCTTCATGATTTGCTCAATCCGGTTTTCAGTACCAAATTTTCTATCGAGCGTTCTAGCACTTCCTTCTTTTATCATCTACTTTTGGTCATTATGACCATCTATAACATGCTGCTTCGTCAGTATTTTCAAAGTTAACGGATCTGGGTCATCGGTTATCAAACTGAGGTGGTTTCAGGAGAATTGTGTTTTTAGATGGTTAAACGCTGATGATGGAATATAAAAGATACTCCGGTAACGACAGCGAAAGAATAACGTGTATATATATCGAAACTAACCTTTCTGAGAAGTCGAGGTTAACTTGCTGGAGCTGTGACAAAATTGGCTAAATTTGAAAAGGGATTGCAAAGTTATTTTGGGTAATAATAACACTAAAGAAATTAACACTGCTGCGTGTTAAACGTTGACTCAGTCTCCGAGAGTCTTACAGGAGCATAAGTCTTTTCTTCCGTAGATGAAACGCGGTTGGTTCATCCTCTCGATTGAGGGGTTTTTAAGAATCATGAAAGATTTGAACACGCATTGTAATTGTCGAGATACAAATGAGGTTTAAGATGAAATCAAGTGGCAAGCTTGAAGAATTATTTAGTTTCATATGTTATAATCAATATTTTAATTTAATTCATTTTAATTGTCCAAAGTTAGCAGTCTAATAGTCCGATGGTTCAATGATTCATATATAATTTAATATATAATATTCGAATTAAATAATACGTATCGTGACCCGTGTACCGGTCTCGGTGTCGATCACAACTCAAAGTATATATATATTTTGGAATCAACTCCGACCCTGTATAGCCAACTCCCACCTTCACATATAGAGTGTCTACGGTTGTTCCGAAATATATATATAGATGGGTCGATATGATAAGTCGAAACCTTGCATACGTGTCCCGTTATTTAAAGTGCGTAAAAATAAATAACAGAAATTAAATGACGATAAATAAAATTGCGAGTATGTAAATTGCGATAAATTAAATGTTAATCAGTTAGCTGGGAACAGTTAGCCGGAACAGTTAGCGTGAAATCCTATCACAATTCCAATTAATTAATTCGTTTGTTTCTAACACTTTTTATTTTTGTCCAATGTTTTCTTCGTTATGCCACTTGTTGGATTCTGATAGGTCAAAATCCAAATATGAAATTTGAATAGAAATGGTTATTCTGTGGTGAACGGATACGTATATCGGTAGTTGTAAGTAGGATAGTAAATGATCGTTGAATCAGATTCGAAGAATGTACAGTGTAACTTATTAATGTGAATTCTAAATATTCCTCGGGTACTACCCACCCGTTAAAATATTTTCATCATTAACAGTTTGTACAAAAGAATTTTTAATTACAATCTTTATGAAAATATACTTGCATATATATTTTCATCGGATGTAATCATGGATTTAATGAGTCAATAAGATATTATACTCATTTGATTTATTGTTGGCACTTATTACATGATCTCTAAAACATTAGAGATTACATATTTTCCATGTCGAACGAAGGTAAATGAGGTAGAACAATACGTAGAACGAAATTAATCGATGTAGAACGATATGTAGAACGAAGATCATACTCTAAATACAGATGGTAATATTGAGGCGTGTGATGTTGATATTCGAGGTACAGATTGTGATGTTGAGAGTTACGGCACGGTTATGGTTTAGGGATGATAAGGGTACTGTCGACGTCGATGATGGTGGTACTGATTATGCTGCTGGTGCTGCTGCTGGTGTTAGTAACCTTCGCACCAGTTTCTCCAAAGTCGTCACACGAGCGCGTAGTTTGTTAACTTCTTCTAGTACTACAGGATGATTGACGGTTGAAGCGAGCGAATGAATAAAATTCGAGATATGGGATAGTATATAATCGTGATGAGATATTCTAAAGATGAAAGAGAAAATGGTTTCTCGAACAGGTTCGCCGGTAAGTGCTTCAGATTTGTCGTCAAGAGGGCAATTTGATGGATGGACAGGATCTTCGATGTAAATGATTTTCGAATATCGGATGATATTCTAACTATATAGAATATCTATATATAACACTAAAGATTTCATAGACTACAGAAGAACCTACGGCATTTGTTAGGCAAGTCTACAGATGCGCTAAGATATGAATTATCAGATACGCTAAGATATGAATTTTGTCTATACACTATCGATGCAGTAGATGCAGTAAGACGTGTCTAGACTTAAGAATACTAAGCAGACAATTCTTAAGGATGATAAACAGATGATTTCCGACTAAATATGATAAGCAAAACTTTTGACATATAGACACGGTCAAAGTCCAGACTCATTAATGTATTCTAACAACTACTAGTCAGACACACTAATGCAAGACCTGGTTCACTAAGACCAACGCTCTGATACCACCTGTAAAGACCTCGACCTTATCCTCCCGGGCGAAGTCTTCAACATTTGGTTCCATTGCGATGATCGACTCCAAGTAATGTCCTTAACATGAGCTAATGCATAGCGGAAGACTTAATTTGTACCTGAGAATAAACATGATTTAAAAAGTCAACATAACGTTGGTAAGATATAGGTTTGATGCTAGCAGCGTTATAACTATAGACCACAAGATTTCATATTTATAAACATAATACACTCGCAAGTGTATGAAAAGCATTCTAAGTAGTGGGCACCCGGTAACTAGCCTTAACAAGAGTGTGTACCCCTGAGTTATAATAATATGTGCACCGAATCAAGTGCGTTCCGTTAACCTCGAAGTACTAAACACCCGTTCTTCTAGTTTAGTAGTGACTAGAACAACATCTGGGTGGGGGTGTAAAACCCGATAGATCTATCTTTAGGATTCGCGCCTACCAGTTCATAAACCAATAGTTAAAGTTACCAAGCTAGGGGATTTTTGATTCAAACCCATGTAGAACGTAATTTTAGTCACTTGTGTCCATAACGTAAAACATTTATAAAAGCAGCGCATGTATTCTCAGTCCCAAAAATATTTAGAGTTTAAAAGGGATCTATATACTCACCTAATGTATTTTGTAGTAAAAATACATATAACATCATTTAACATATACAAGGTTGGCCTTCGATTCACGAACCTATATCACGTATATATATATATTAACACATATAATTGTAATCGCACAAATAAATATATATATCTTATTATTAATTATTATTTTATTAATTTAGATATATTAATAACTTAATTAAATATTTATTTTATATATATAAATTGAATAGTTAATATTTGTTACAAAAATATTATTATAGTTATGTGTTATGTCATAAATATATTTTATATAGAAAATCTTTATTTCATATATTAATGATTTATAATACCAATTATAGTAATGATAAAAATAATGAAAATTTTAATATAAATGTTAAAATTTAATAGAAATGATAATTTTAATAATAATACTAACTTTAATAATTTTATTAATCATTTTAAAACTAATGATAAGAATAATAATAATATTTAATGTGAGTAAACTACCTTCAAGCTTTCCTAAAAAGAAAACACCCCAGCTAGGGCTTGAACTCAAGACCTCTTGCTAACACATAAACACCCCAAACCAACCTTCTGTCTTTGCTTTTCTAATTAAAATTGTATACCAAATATATTTAACCAGTTTTCTTCGGCCCAAATATAGTGGCAGCCCAACCACAACATAAATATAACTCGGCCCAATACGTTATTCTTAGCCCAACAATAAATTAGACTTCGTCCCAACAGATAAAATACGGCCCATACGTCAAAAATAAAACAAAAGATGTCCCCAAGTCTCGAACTTGAGACCCCTCGTTCCACACCACTGCATCCAAACCACGGCACCACTTCAGTTTTTCTGTTTATATTACGTAAATCAATTTGTATTTATAATATTTCTGTTTCCTCCATCTTTTCTTATCCAGCTCCTATCCTTGTCATATCCTACGGACCCATTAACAAACATCCAAATCGAATATATGGATCAAATAAGATTTTAGAAAGCAAGGTGGCCCTAAAACTTCTCTTTTTTTTTTTACAGCTCGATATATATTTTCTTTCTTTAAAGGGGTTGGCCACTAGTCCCACTTGTTTAACTTTATAAGGCTTTATAAATATTCTGCTTTTATGTTGATAAAGATTTAGCTTATTCTATCATTCTCATTACATAACCTGCTCGACAGAAAACAGCTATAAACTTCGACTATCAAGGATCATACAGCAGAAAGAGCAGCGTGATTTAGGTGCTTGTATAAAATCAGGAAGAATATATGGGGTTGTAGCGACGGTGTTGATCTTGCAGCAGCTTAGGACCTTCTTGGGAGGTTACAACTCGACTGATAAAGGTGTAGACTATTGGTAGTTTGTTGTGATTGTTCAAAGGTGATGGAGGCTCGAAACAGGATCATGAAAGTTCGGTAGCTTTGATGATTCTCGAGCACATTTAGGAGAGAGAGAGGAGAGAGAGAAAGAGATGGAAGTGGGTTTGTTTCCGGATGAGAGGTGGTTCGATAGTGAGGTTGTCAAGGTGGTGATGCTGTGGTGATCTTACGGTTAACTAGAAACCCGTAATGGTGGCGGGTTGGTTGTTTAAGGTAGTTGACTACGGTGAAGATTGGTGGTGAGTCTGTGTATATAAATTAGAAACCGAAAGAATAGAAGCGTGTGTGGTGTTTGGTTATTAGGGATGAACGTGGGTTTAATACCGTAACATGATTTGATCGTTCTTTGTTTGCATCCTGAAATATCCCATTCGAAGTTCACGGATAAACAGAAGGCAAAAATACAAAAAAAACAGGATCCAAAGATAGTATACAACAGTTTTATATCCGTCGTTTGTATATATATAACACAGTTTAATTTATATTAATAGTTAATAAATATATATTAAAAATATAATTCCATTAATATTAATAATAATGATAAAATACCAATAATATAATAATAATAATATTAAATATAATAATACCAATAATGATATAAGTAATTAGGATATCCATAATAATAACTCTTAAATTTCTAACAATAATATTATTATTAATACTAATAATAATACTAATTATAATAATACTATATCAATTTATATATAACAATTTCTTAGCTATATATTATAGATGTAAAATAATAATATTAACAACACTGGTAAAGATAGTAATAGAAATCTTATAATAACTATATTTATAATTAATTTAATAACTATATTTATAATTAATTTTAATATATTAGTATTACATATTTTTGATATATAATATATAATATATATTATATAATAACTTATATTGTGTCTTATTATACATAATTTACATTATACATATACATATAATAATAATTGTATTTATAGAAATCATTCATTTATATATAAACTCATTTTGATTGCAACAAAATTATTTTGTATCCCATTTTACATATTTAGTTTTTACATATTTAAAATTTACATATATATACATACATTTATATATACACATATTTCCAAATAATGGTTCGTGAATCATCGGAATTTGTCAAAAGGTAAACTAGTTATCCAATATAGATTTCAAACTTTCTACACTCAAAATTACATGTTTTTGCTTATCGTGTCGGAAACAAATAGAGTTTAAGGTTTAAATTTGGTCGGAAATTTCCGGGTCGTTACAATCAGTCATAAATATAAAGAGCGAAAGCCTTCGTCAAATTATTCTTATTCCCGAAGTCAAATATTTCAACTAATTGGGGATTCGAATTGTAACAAGGTTTTAATAATTTGTTTAATGAATACACCAGGTTATCGACTGCGTGTAAACCAAGGTTTTACTACTTTGTTAACAATTACACCAATTACCCTTGAATGTAATTCACCCCTGTTTCAACAAGTCTATTAACTATTAATCCAGTTCCGTGTCCGGTAAAATGAATAATTATTGGTATTTATAGATATCCCGCCCACCGTACCCAGTCAAGCGTATGTGGTTATATATAAATACGTCGAATTATAAGTTTGTATATTAAATTAACAAGGTATTGTTTAGTTAATATAAAACCCATTAATAGCCCATAGTCTAATTTCCACAAGTGTCGTTATTTTATCCAAACCCCAATTATGGTACAAAGCCCAATTACCCAATTTTAGTAATTAGCCCAACATCATGATTACTTCGGATTAAATAAGCATAATAATAACTTAGCTACGAGACATTAAATTAAAAAGGTTGAACACAACTTACAATGATTAAAAATAGCGTAGCGTTACACGAACAGAATTTCGACTTACACCCTTACAACATTCGCTAACATACCCTTATTATTAGGATTAAAATTAAAATTAAAATTAAAATATAAATTATAAATATAAATATTACGTTTAGATAGATGGATGGATATATTGGATGATTTTTACGATCAGAATGCGCGAGCTTTATAGGCAGTTTCAAAATTTGGGGCTCCGCGACTCGCGGCCCTTTTCTTCTTCAAACTCCGCGAGTCACGGAGTTTGTAATTACAGCTCACTCCATTTTGGCTCTTTGTTTACCGACGGTTTATTATATAAATATAATATATATATAATTTATATAATTAATTATATATTATATTATATTTATATACATAGTTAACTTGTAATTTTTAGTCCGTTGCGTCGAGTGTTGAGAGTTGACTCTGGTCCCGGTTCCGGATTTTCGAACGTCCTTGCGTACAATTTAATATCTTGTACTTTGCGTTTTGAATCTTGTACTCTTGTAATTTCGAGACGTTTCTTATCAATAATTGGAACCTCTTTGATTGTATTTTGTACCTTTGAGCTTTTTGGTCGTTTACGTCTTCAATTCGTCGAATCTGTCTTTTGTCTTCACCTTTTAATATTTAAACGAATATCACTTGTAAATAGAACAATTGCAACTAAAAACTTGTCTTTCTTGGGGAATAATGCTATGAAATATATGTTTGTTTTTAGCATTATCAATATATAACAACCCTTAATACATATAGTCAGACATATAACCCTAGGGTTAATTTAGTAATTTAGAAGTCGAAAAGTGAGGGTTTTTACAGTACCTCCCCGTTAATAAAAACTTCATCCCGAAGTTTTAGGTAGACTTCTCGGATGCATCAGCGGTTGAGAAGAGATGGGGATATTTCTGTTTCATTTGGTCTTCACGTTCCCAGGTATACTCGGGGCCACGTCGTGAATTCCAACGGACCTTAACAATAGGTATGGTGCTTTGTTTTAAGCATTTAGCAGATCGGTCCATGACTTCTACGGGTTCCTCTATGAAGTGCATTTTATCATCAATGCGAATGTCATCTAAAGGAATAACGAGAGTGTCATCAGCGAGACACTTTTTAAGATTCGAGACATGAAATACGTTGTGTACGCTGCTAAGTTCAGCAGGTAATTCTAATAGATAAGCCACGAGTCCGATCCTTTCAGTAATTTTGAAGGGTCCAACAAAACACGGACTTAGTTTGCTTCATTTACCAAAACGAACGACGCCTTTCCAAGGGGATACTTTCAACATGACTTTGTCACCAACTTGGAATTCCAAATCTTTCCGACCTTTATTAGCATAGCTCTTTTGTCGGCTGCGGGCAGTTTCTATTCGTTTCTTAATCTGAACTATCTTTTCAGTTGTCTCGTGTATGATTTCAGGACCAGTTAACTGTCTGTCCTCTAATTCATCCCAGCACAGTGGGGATCTACATTTTCGTCCGTATAAGGCCTCAAAAGGTGCAGCCTTAATACTTGAGTGGTAACTATTATTGTAAGAGAATTCAACCAAAGGCAAATGTCTATCCCAGCCTTTGCCGAAGTCGATAACACAAGCGCGAAGCATATCTTCCAATGTTTGAATGGTTCGTTCACTTTGACCATCGGTTTGCGGATGATAAGTAGTACTCATGTCGAGTTGAGTTCCAAGAGCAGATTGTAAGGATTTCCAGAATCTGGAAGTGAATCCACTGTCGCGATCGGATATTATTGATATAGGAACACCATGACGAGAGACAATTTCTTTGATATATAGTTGTGACAATCTCTCCATCTTGTCGGTCTCCTTGATCGGTAAGAAATGAGCAGATTTAGTAAGATGATCTACTATGACCCATATCGTATCATTGCCACTAGAAGTCTTGGGCAATTTAGTAATATAGTCCATAGCGATACATTCCCACTTCCACTGCGGAATATCGGGTTGTGTCAACAGACCAGAAGGCTTTTGATGTTCAGCCTTGACTTTCAAACAAGTGAGACACTTACTAACATAAGTAGCAATGTCGGCTTTCATATTAGGCCACCAGTAGAATTCCTTCACATCGTGGTACATCTTACTGAAACCCGGATGAATAGAATACCTAGTCTTATGCGCTTCATCTAAGACTAGTTCACAGAGATTACCGAAGCGAGGAACCCAAATTCTGTTGCCAAAGTACCGTGTACCATTAGCTTTCAGTTGGAGTTGGTTCTCGAAACTGATAGGTCCTTCACCTTCGATGAGTGTTGGTTTAATAGCTTCCAGTTGAGCTTCACAGATTCGTGATATAAGATTTGATTTGATTTTCAGGTTTAAGGCACGAACACGTTTAACATCGTCTTTTCGACTAAGGGCATCAGCAACTACGTTTGCCTTGCCAGGATGATATTCCATCTTACAGTCATAATCGTTCAATAACTTGAGCCATCGGCTTTGCCTCATATTCAGCTGTTTTTGATCAAAGATGTGTCGAAGACTTTTATGGTCAGTGTACACCGTAAACTGGGTACCATATAGATAATGTCTCCATATCTTTAATGCAAATACCACGGCACCTAACTCAAGGTCGTGTGTGGTATAGTTCTCCTCGTGTTTCTTTAACTGTCTAGATGCGTAGGCAATAACCTTTTCACGTTGCATTAAAACACAACCAAAGCCTTGCTTTGAGGCATCGCAGTAAACAACAAAATCGTCAGTACCTTCAGGTAAAGATAGAATCGGGGATGTGGTCAACTTCTCTTTCAGAATCTTGAAAGCAGATTCCTGTTCTTCAGACCACTCAAACTTCTTCCCTTTTTGAGTTAGCTTCGTAAGAGGTTTGGCAAGAAGGGAAAAATCCTTTATGAATCTCCGATAATAACCGGCAAGTCCCAAAAATTGACGAATATGCTTCGCAGTCTTTGGTATCTCCCAGTTATGGATAGCGGTAATCTTAGCTGGATCGACATGTATTCCATTACTATCAACAACGTGTCCGAGGAATTGCACGGTTTTGAGCTAAAACTCGCACTTAGAAAACTTAGCGTAGAGTTGTTCCTTTCGTAAGAGTTCAAGAATCACGCGCAGATGTTGCTCATGTTCCTTCTCACTCTTGGAGTAGATCAAAATGTCATCAATGAAAACAATGACGAATTTATCGAGATGAGGTTTGCAGACACGGTTCATGAGATCCATAAAAATGGCAGGAGCATTGGTCAAATCAAATGGCATGACACAGAATTCATAGTGCCCATAACGAGTGCGAAAAGCAGTCTTAGGAATATCAGATTCCTTGACTCTAAGTTGGTGATATCCGGACCTCAAATCAATCTTTGAATAAACACTTGACCCTTGAAGTTGGTCGAATAGATCATCAATACGTGGTAACGGATAACGGTTCTTGATAGTAAGCTTGTTAAGTTCGCGGTAATCAATGCACATCCTTAACGTACCATCCTTCTTTTTAACAAATAGAATAGGAGCTCCCCATGGGGACGAGCTTGGACGAATGAAACCTTTATCCAATAGTTCTTGGGGCTGGTTGGAAAGTTCCTTCATTTCAGAAGGTGCTAAACGGTATGGTGCTTTAGCAATAGGAGCAGCACCGGGAGCTAAATCAATTTGAAATTCAACTTGTCGAGGAGGTGGAAGACCAGGAAGATCTTCGGGAAATACATCGGGATAGTCTCTAACCACTGGTACATCTTCAATACGCTTCTCTTCCGATTCGATCAGCTTAACGTGGGCTAGAATGGCTGGATAACCTTTCATAAGGTATTTGCGGGTTTTGATATAGGAGATGATATTGAGATTGGAACCACTCTTTTCACCTTGGATGATGAGAGTATCTCCATTCCCCAATGGAACATTAACAGTTTTATCGTAACACATGATAGCAGCATGTAATGGACGTAACCAATCCATACCAACTACGACGTCAAAACTTCCGAGTTTGACCGGCAAAAGGTCTATCTTAAATTCTTTATCGGCTAAGATTAAGTTGCAGTTTTTATAGATTTTATCGACTTGCATGACCTTTCCATTGGCTACTTCTACTAATCTTTTAGTTTCTAAGGGTTGAGGCTTTTCAGCAAATAGGGTACAAAAATCACTAGACACGTAACTTCTGTCGGCACCAGTATCGAATAAAATAGTTGCATAGAAATTATTGACAAGATACGTACCCGTGATAACTTCATCTTCATCTCGGGCTTCAGCAGCAGTAATAACAAACGCACGACCCTTCGCAGCAGTAGCATTAGCTCTAGTAGCGGGATTATCTTTCTTCTTAGGACAATTCGGACTAATGTGTCCCTTCTCTCCACAAGTATAGCATGTAGGAGGAGCTTTGGCCGGAACAATAGCCTTATCCTTCGGAGGAGTCTTACACGTCTTAGCAACGTGTCCCACTTTCTTACACAACGCACAAACCGCAGTACACTTCCCCGGGTGATGCCTCTCACAACGAATACAGAAAGGATAAGTACCCTTATAATTCGACCTTGTACCATCCACAGGCTTCTTATTATCATTCTGAGCCGAACCTTGAGATGGCTCAAACTTCCTCTTACCATCATTACCCTTGGTTTCAACTTGCTTATTGGTCGACGCCCTTCTTCTCTTGGCCAACATGAGATTTTATGCCATGAGAATCACAGCATCCAAAGTAACCTTCTCAGCAGCAATAACATTCCCTTGAACATCCTCGGGAAGACCTTCAATATACCGCTCAATTCTTCTAGCTTCAGTAGGAAACATTTCAGGACATAGAGTAGATAGCTCCAGATAACGATTAGTATAGTTCTCAATGTCAGTACCCTTGACCTTGAGTTCCCAGAACTCAGCTTCAAGTTTCTGAACTTGACTTCGAGGACAGAATTTGTTGACCATCATGCTTTTGAGTTCATCCCATGGAATTGCATTAGCATTATCAATTCCTACGGACTTGGCATGAGCAGTCCACCAAGTTAGAGCATTGCCACCCAATGTGCTAGTGGCATACTTTACTCGATCGTTATCACCACAGTTGCAAATACGAAAAATAGATTCCATCTTCTCGAATCAACGGACTAGTTCGACAGCTTCTTCAGTCCCCTTAAATGCAAGAGGATGACAGTTTGAAAAATCCTTGTAGGAACAAGGTTTCGGTTGAGTATTAGCATGATTAGCTTGGGCGTTGCCTTGGGCGGCAGCGAGTAACTGTTGGAATTGTTCAGTAGTTAACACAACGTTGTTAACGGTAGGTGCAGCTGAACGAACCATGATGTCACTACATAAAAGTGAACATATGTTTGATAAGTTTAACAAGTTATAAGTTTGAGCAATCACAAGTATGAATAAAATAAAGTATTGATATCGCATGATATTAATAAAACACTTTATATTATTAGAACGAGGCATTAAATAAGCCTTTATTACACAATTCGGAAATAGAAATAGTTTAAGGCATAGCCTTTACATAGACAAGGAATTGGAAAAATAATCTAGGAAATATTAAGATTCAAGTAATCTTCATATTTCTTCCTCTCATCCTCCACCTTCTTCATAAACTCATCAACTTTCTCGTTCCTCGCCTTTTGTTTCTCATGCAGGAACTCGAGATTATTATAAAAGTTAGAAACTTCATTGTTGATTACATGGTACTTGTGGTCCCTTATAGAAAGTTGATTATTCACGCGGTTTTTCTCTATCTTCAATCTAAGGTCAACATCTTCTCTTAGGCAAGAGAGAGATTGCTTCCCCCATCGAGTATTTCTATCACCTTCATACTTCACCAACTTTATCTCTTTCTTTAGTTCAGCATTTTCCTCCATGAGCTTCTTGATCGCTAAGTCTTTTTCCTTCATTTGAAAATCGATCCTTGCAATATGGTGAATTAGGTCATCAGTAGTTTTTCGCAGATTCATGAGCTCGTACTTGGCATCAACTTCATCGTAGAAAGGAGATCGGGATCTTTTGTTTGACGGCCCAGTTTCTTCAAAACATTTCCTCTTGTCTTTATTCCTCGGGGTTGGATAGTATTCAGGAGACCCATGTAACTTTAGAGTAGTATTTGAGCTATAATTTGGTGAGGGAGGACCACCAAAGCCATAAGGTGGACTTTGGACTGGTCTTTCTGTGGAAGACCTTTCAATATCTTTTTCGGTTGGCTTGAAAAGATTCATTTTGGTCGTTTGATGATAATTAGACATCCTAACATTAGGAAGGATATTTTGATTAGAATCTTTAAGTCAAGTTTATTAAAGCATAATCGTTAAGATTATGGGGCAATCCTAAGTGCTTTAAATCTAAGGCAGGAAAGGTTATAGTTTCCTAGATTGCTAAGGCACCCTAGCTAACAAGTAAGGCACACATAAAAATGCAATCCTGGTTCTCTATAACAGCCTGGTTATGCTCTGATACCAATCTGTAACGTCCTCCCAATAGGGTCTGGAAGGAACGTCACTAATATCAAAACATACCAACATATTATAATAAACGAGAACAATACTAAATGATGAATTTAACTTTAATGAGTACGCAGCGAAAAATGAAATATCGTTACAATGACAGGAATAACAATATCGTAAATGTTCACATGCAGAAGTAATAAATGCGATATCTCTTGATCCTATGTCCAAGTAGCATCACATAAGCAGTAAGTATAAGAGCTTGAATCAAACAGCACCTGAGACAAAACATGCTAAAGTGTCAACCAAAAAAGGTTGAGTGAAGTTCATAGGTTTAACAAAAAGTTTGTCGTTGTTTTAGATCACAAGATTTAGTTTGTAAAGTTGATCTCCCGCAGGATCAAAAAGTTATGCCAATGCGTGATATTTAGACTAAACGTTCAAGTTTGCCCCATGACAAGTTGTGTCTGTCCTTGTCGGTTTAATTTCATTATTAAGTAATACAATGACTTGGTCAAATGTATCGGGGACGTTACTCCCGATAGGCCTACCCTCAATAATTAAGCATGCCGCAGCAATTAAAAATATCACTGTAGGGACTTAGTCGGACATAGCCGGGTATAGCATAGTTTAACAGTTTGGTACTTGTGTCTAAAGTGTAAAAGTAAAAACAGCATGTGTCTCACCCCAAGTAAAAGTAAGTAAGTTTGCTAGCAATTAAAGAGGGGCTATGAATTCACCTTAGTAAGTAGAGAGAGAGTTATTCCTCGGAATAAAGAGTTGAACGAGTGAGCAGGAAAGTCAACCTATTGACATTTAAGAGTAGTTAAGTGTTTTGCCCATGTTTAAGTTTAAGTATGTGTTTAAGTATAGTTTGTTTTACTAAGTTTCTATTCCTAGTAAGTTACTATTTTTATAAAGTTTCCATTTTTAGAAAGTTTCTTATTTTCCTAAGTTCCTATGACTAGAGAGTTTCTACTTTTATCAGTGTTTTCCATTTTAGGATACTTGCCGTATTAGATAAGCTTCCAATCACCCCTTTCCCTTCGAATGGCTAATTTAGATCTAGGGGCTTGAGCCATAGGACCCTTTAAATCAGAAATCCAAACCCTCTGCCTAGAATCTCATAGAAACCATTCGTCAAGAAAGTTCGAAGATCTATACATCTCTAATACATATCCCAAAATGTTTTTATGTTACAATATAAGTAGTAGGTTATAGGTGCTAGTAATAGTAATAATGTATACATGTTATTTATTTTATTTTTAATTGCATATAATTTATAACATTATTTACATATTTCGGTAAAAATAATAACCGAAGTAAAAAGTAAAAAGTAAAAAGTAAAAAGTAAAAAGTAAAAAAAATAAAAAGTAAGAAAAGAATACTTACTAGTAGTAATTCTTCAAAGAGAGAATGAGAGAAATTTTGGTGTGAGTTTGAATGAGAAATGAGGGGTATTTATACTTGAAAAAATTAGGTAAAAAGAATAAAATAATTAAAAAAAAATATTTAATTCTTAATGGAATTTTAAAATTAAAAAGTATTAAATGTTAGGTCATGGGATAATGCACAAAATAAAATAATAAAAGTAGTTTTTCTATTAAAATTTTTAATTAAAAGGTAATTTATTTATTTATTTATTTATTTATTTATTTATTTTTTATTTATTTTAAGGATTATTTATGTAAATAAATAAATTTATTTAATGTTTTTCCAAGAATATTTGTCAATAATATTTTATTTTATTTTTATTTTATTTTTTTTATTTAATTAATAAATACAAATTTTGCATAAAAATAATAAATAATTCGGTATTTTGTATTTTTAATAATAATTATGATTTTAATTATTAAACTCTAGCTTTAGTAAGTTTGTAAATATTATTACATTTATATATAATTGGATTTATTATATAGTTAAATATATAATACATTAACTAAATAATAAAAGTGATACAAAGTTTATATACTTAGTTAAATTATTTCAAATTATATAAATTAATAATATATTATTTATTTAAGCGTACATTGTTGACTAAAAATTACTATTCGGTCAATATTTAATTATATATAACAACCCTTAATACATATAGTCAGACATATAACCCTAGGGTTAATTCAGTAATTTAGAAGTCGAAAAGTGAGGGTTTTTACATAGGATATGGACTGGTGGGCGCGAATAATTGTATATGGATCCATAGGGCTTGACATCCCCGTCCGAGCTAGAGCGCTAGCCTTTTAACGGACGTATGTTATTTGAGTTTAAGACACGTTGGTTTGCGTGTATTAAAACGAATGGGGTAATTATCACTATAGCGTTAAGTTTAGTTACCAGGGTGCTCTGTTACGTAGAATCTATTGATAAACTTTTGATGAAATCTTGTGGTCTATCTTTATATATGTTTATGACTCGAGCAATTAAACCTATAACTCACCAACATTCGTGTTGACTTTTTAGCATGTTTTATTCTCAGGTCCTTAGAATGCTTCCGCTGTGATGTGCTTGTTGCCTGCATGGAGTCTCTCATGCTTTGTACAAAGTTTATTGCATTCAAAATAAAACTGCGTTGTGTAATAAATAATTGGACTGTGATGTCAACCTGTAAATTAAAGACTTATGTATTTCGGGCTTTTGCTTATACCTAAGCACTCGCCCACATGTTTATAACTTTCTATGTTTAGAAAGTCACTTATTTTAATGAATGCAATATTTTATCAAAACGTATCATATAGAGGTCAAAACTTCACTGTGGAATCAATGATTAACGTGCCGCGTCAATAGCAATTTTGACGGGTCGTTATATAAACCCTATAAACCCTAATATCTAAACCCTAATATCTAAACCCCAATAGCTAAAATCTCAACATACGCTGGAAAAACACGATAATTGTTATATATTACTTCTTCGAGCGTTTTCCCGCCAAAATAAAAGCATTTATCACAAAGTGTCTCTACTAAATGTTCATATTTTCATCCCATCTATAATGTTCGTGAACAAAGTTTTTTCAGAAAACGAAAAAAAAAAGTTTTTGCTTCCCCCCGAATGGTTACTTCCCTCTTGATCCTACCACTATATATATATATATATATATATATATATATATATATATATATATATATATATATATATATATATATATATATATATATATATATATAGTGGTAGGATCAAGAGGGAAGTAACCATTCGGGGGGAAGCGGGGGGAAGCAAAAACTTTTTTTTTTCTTCGTTTTTTGAAAAAACTTTGTTCGCGAACATTATAGATGAGATGAAAATATGAACATTTAGTAGAGACACTTTGTGATAAATGTTTTTATTTTGGCGGAAAAACGCTCGAAGAAGCAATATATAACAATTATCGTGTTTTTCGAGCGTATTTTGAGGTTTTAGCTATTGGGGTTTAGATATTAGGGTTTAGATATTAGGGTTTATAGGGTTTAGAAATTTACGGTTTAGGGTTTAGATTTAGAGTTTAGATTTAGGATTTAGATTGAGTTTTTAACACGAACGGTTTAGAGTTTAGGGTTTAGGGTTTAGGGTTTGGTGTTTTGGGTTTATGGAATAAACCCAAAACACCAAACCCTAAACCCTAAACTCTAAATCGGGCTAAATTTTACTTCACAAAACATGAAAAAAAAACCTTCATATTTTTCACGAACAATATTATCTTGAATGTTATTTTTGTCGATCGTTTTCCCGCCTAAATAATAACATTCATCACGAAGTGTCTCTTCTAAATGTTCATATTTTCGTGTGATCTTGATGCCGGAAAAAAAAAATTTCAAAAAAAACGAAATTTTTTTTTTTTGCTTCCCCCGATTGGTTACTTCCCCATTGATCCTGCCCATATATATATATATATATATATATATATATATATATATATATATATATATATATATATATATATATATATATATATATATATATATATATATATTCATTAAATTTAAATCATATTTATTATTTTTTATTATAATTGATGTTAATATTAAAATTAATATTAGTTATTAATAATCTCGCCAATAATTCCCTTTATTATATTTATATATAAAGAATATAGAAGGGCTGTTTGCTGTTTTGTACGTAAAATTGAGTGTTAAATGAAATACTGTATCCGTTTCGTAGTAGAGCTGTGGCAATATCGTAGATTATCATTTTTGAAGATTTTTGAATGTTACGTTTATTTCTCATAAGTGGTTTAGTGTATATTTTTGCAAACGTTCTATGAGCACGTACATATTCCAATCTTGATTACTCCATCTTTTTTAAGTATATAAGAAAATATGCATATCAATAATCTTGCAGCACACGATATAATTTAATGTACTCCATAATTAACTCTGGGTTTCATTTTAATAGTAAGATATTTTCTTGTTTTTATCTTTTTTAAGTGATTTGAGTTGATCTATACTTTTAAATTTTTAACTTTTATAATTACATGATATTTTAAAATTTTCTTTAAAGACAACTTAAAGACTAAATGCATTATTATTGACTTTTATTTTAAAATTATTCTTTATTTTATTTTACAAAAATTTTACGACAGCTCAGAGGACCGTCAATAAATCATTCTGTAATATTTTTTACTACTATTTTTATACAATCTTTTTTGTTCCTTTATTTTAATTTGTTTAATTATAAAAAATTAAATTATGTGAATTTTAGTAGGTTAAACCAACCTTTTTTTTTTTTTTTTTTTAATTTTGTTAAGTTTAGTATGACGTAAAATATATTAATCAGAAATATGAAATTTTGTGTAGTGTTAATCGTCGCATTAATGCGCTGTAAGTTCACATTAATGCGCTGTAAAACCTTATGTACTACAGTACTAGTTATATTATATGATAATACTAACATGTTAAATTTTACTGTATGTCGTTTTTGCTTAATATAATTCCCCTTCTTAACATGTTCGCATTTTGCTTTTACAAAACAACATTTGGTCATGTGTGTTTTTTTTTTTAAAAACTTTTTCAATATATACATTTTAAACTTTTTCTTTATTATAATATATATATAATAATTTAAATAAATAGTACTCCGTACTAATGATGGAGAAAATATATTCACAATCCACAAATCCAAAATATCTTTTTGTGATACTTATCTTCTTTTTTACGGATTGACTTAATCGTATCAAATCAAATACGAGTACTTTTTTACAATATTGAAACTTCTTTGCTTGTTCTAAATAAATAATCAACTAAAAAGATCCTTAATGATTCGGAAAATCATATCTCGTCGAATCTTATTTTCCTAACTGTCAAAATCTTGAATTCCACCGCTAAAAATCAAATCAAATGGGCACTCTTAAAAATCACAAATTTTTCATTTTTCATTCTCAAAAAACAGTTTTGATTTCAAATCCAAAATGGGTGTTATTGCAGAAACAGCCCCTCATCCTCTTCATGTTCTTGCAGTTGATGACAGTAATCTTGACAGGAAACTGATTGAAAGATTGCTAAAGACTTTTTCTTATCATGGTACAAATCCTATTGATTTATTATTTTTTGATTCAGTAATTAATTTATGATGTGAAATGAAATGGGTTTTGTTAAAAGTTTTTTTTTTTTTGTTGATTAATGTAGTTACTGCTGTTGATTCTGGAAGTAAGGCTTTGGAGTTTTTGGGTCTGCAAGATATTGAAAAAATTTCATCTTTTTCTCCAAACCCAGTATGAATTCTTGTTTTGTAGTATTTGTTTTTGTTAAAGTTTAATTCCTACCTTCAACCAGTGACAAGTCAATGTTTGACTTTAGTAATCATATGAGTATTAGAACATATGATAATAATCTTATATCTTAAAGAATTACAAGATTTATCAATTTGCATTGGGAGAATTTGATGATGCAATAGATTAAGTTTCATGAGATTAAGTTTGACTACCAAAAGTCAAACTAGAAATTTTATTTTATTTAATTTTAATTTGGTTGTGCAAATTAGGCATGTTGATCCTTATACTGGATTTGATTGTTCTTGAATGAATCCAGGAAGTTGAGGTGAACTTGATCATCACTGATTATTGTATGCCTGGTATGACTGGTTATGAGCTGCTGAGAAAGATCAAGGTAATATTTGATCTTGTTTACCTTCAAGTTTTGTTAAAACATTGTTTCATCCATGTTTTCAAAAATCTTGTCATGTTTAGTCCTTTTTTTAATCTACAGACTTTGTGAGATTAGGTGCACCATGGCACATTTTTTAGGGTTCACTTGAACAGTTGAACCCAATGACATTCAGATCATGGTTGAACTAGCGTTCGCTCGGTCTCATAAATATGGACTAACTTTTAAATGTTGTGATGGTTTCAGGAATCAACATCACTGAAAGACATACCAGTTGTGATCATGTCCTCTGACAATATTCCTGCAAGGATAAATAGGCGAGTCAAGATTCATTTTAAGACTTACACTTATTGAAAATGAGCCATGACAATTCAATGTTGAGATTACAAGTTAATAAACTAAGTTTTTATTTTTTATGTATCAGGTGCTTAGAAGAAGGGGCAGAGGAGTTTATCCTGAAACCAGTGAGAATGTCAGATGTTGACAAGTTAAAACCGTATCTGTCAAAGAACAAAAGGAAGTCGGCAGATGAGGAAGAATGTGTTTCAAACGACAAATCTAGAGCAAGGTACGAGGATGATGTGGAAGCATGTTGCAAGAATGAAGAAGAAGAAAAAACAGAGGGTTTTGGAGGATCAATGTTGCTAACGTAGCCACCGTAAGTTGTTAAGAATTGAAGTTGTCCCGTTGAAAATCAGAAATCTTTCTAATGAAGCTGTAATCAATGATTGGATTGGATGTTATCTTTGAACATTTGGGATTTTTATAATATGATATTCATCATGAAAGAAATTTCGTTTGTTAAGGGTTTTTATGATTACCAATTATTTGTTTGATCAGATGACTTTTTGTTCATATAGTGACTATTAGGAACAAATGTCTGAACCTTAAGAGAAAGTATCCACAAGACCACAACCCTTTGTGTATCCCCCTTTGAGTTGTCACTTAAAGATGCAAAATGTCCCTTTTCTTGTAAATATTCATGTGTTTAGCTGTGACTTTTGACAAGTCATATGTTTACAACATCCGCTGTCCAAATACCATTATACGAGATTTCTTGCACAAAGCATTTTAATTAAACAACTCACTTGAGAACCCACACTCGTGTGGGTTCAGATGCCCACTTCAGACAACTCAAACCACTCAAAGATCTCCCAACTTTGACAACCAACACCTCCCAATCTTTATTTAAACATTATGAAATTGATGATTCCCATCAAAAATTTGATCGCCGGGTAGTGCTAATTCCATACAAATTAGTACTGAGAAGCATGTGCCCATCATTCAAACAATGATACCAAAGATGAAATATACTAAACATACTAGATTCAACATAATCCGTTACCAATAGTTTGTCGATCCGTTACCAATAGTTTGTCGATACCTGTACCGCATGTCCTGCTAATAAACCATCTGTAAACACAAAAATCATCACCGAAAAACTCAAAACACCACTCTCGAGATGGGCTACAAGAAAACCAATACTTGAAAGTCAACGAGATCCATCCACATGAGAACCCATATAAAATAAATTTTGTAATTTAAATAGATTTTTAATGCATTTATTGACCCTTGGTTTATATTCTTGAAGGTTTTTACTTGTTAGTAGGTTAGTTTTTTGTTTGGCTAGTTTTTTGTTTGGTCGGGTGTTTGTTTTCTTCTGATTTTGTGTCCTTCGGGTGCTATTTGTTTCTTGTTTATGGGGTTAGTTTCGCTTATTGTATCCTTGTTTTGGCTCTTTTATGTCTATGGGGTTGGTTCCGCTTGTTATATCCTAGTTTTGACTCTTTCATTTTTGTATGAAAATCACTGCGTGTTATTTTTGTTTCGTTTTTTGGAAATAAATAATAACGTAAACAAAATATTAATATTTATTATTCCGTATTACGCTATATATCAACAGTGCGGTGACTATGTGCCGTTTCCTTTGAAAAAAGGAGGCTGAGATTGTCGTTTTCTACTGTAGCTTATGGCAATATCGTAATATTTTTTTAACTTCGATTTGATGTTTAATTCAAAAGGATTTAACATTTAATTCAAGAAGTTGGTTTGGAACGTTTGGGAATGAAATAACCTTTTTTCTTTTAAATATAATTTGATGCTCTTTATTTTTTTTTTGGCTTAATTTTTAATATTACATAAAAGAATGTTATATTTGAATCAATTTGTAGTTTTTAGCTTTTCACTTTTATAATTATATAATCTTTTGGATTTTTCTAAAGATAAAATTCTAAAATATGTAGTTAGCGTACATGAATCAATAGCACATGTTGACTTTTGTTTGACGGTTATAAATTTGTGCAAACAGCTTAAACACTTTAACGATAACTCTTAGAGCTATAAAAAAAATTATATTTTTTTGTATTCATTTTTTCATACAATTTTTTCTCTTCTTTAAAAGTTTGTTTCTTTTTTCCCTCATATTTTATTATTGATAAATAAATTGTCCAAATTATGCGGGTCTCATTGTTCTAATTATAGATAACTAGTTGTTGAACCCTCACTTCGTGTCGGGGGTTCGGTTTTCAATGTATTTTATTGCGTTTAGTTTGTAAAATTATTTCGTGGCTAAAGAATGATGTCGTTAAAGGGCAACTCGAGTCGAACTAAAAGGTATAACCCGTGAAAGATTTAAATGTTATTTTAAATTAACAATATATGTCCATCTCCGCGTTTAGCTATGTAATTATCGACTTTTAAAAATTTAACGCAAAATCAACGTGTATGAAAAGTACCGAAATTATTTAGCGTTTTTTAAAAAGCGTCCGTTTTGCGTATAGTTAGTGACATTGTGTTCCTAAAATTATTTCGAGTTTAACGATGGTGTCGGAAAAATTTAAGTCGTTGCGAGCGAGAAGATATGACCCGCTGAGCATTTTGGGTGGAGTTTATTTAAGATTTTTTATAAAAATAGTTATTTGACACTTTACCCCCCTGTTTAGGGGTCGATTTGAATATTTGAAAAAAGTGTGGGGTCTTTGTTGGTGTAGTGAAATTTAATTAGAATTTTAAAAAAAGTGAAATGACGAAAATGTCCTTATTTACTTGTGACGACCCGGAAATTTCCGAACAAAATTTAAACTTAATCTTTATATGATAACATTATTCCGACATGATAAGCAATAAATTTTGACAAGTTTTAAAACTTTTGAAATGAGTTTCATACAAACAATTGACCAACCATTTGTTCGACGATTCACGAACGTCATAACTTGTATTAGATATATACTTATGTATATATATGGATATATGGATTATATCTAACTTGAATATATGATAGTTAAGTATCTCATTAAGTATATTAATAATGGGTTATATATATATATTGAGACTACTAACTTAAGGGTTTCGAAAACAATATATATATGTAACATTTAACGACGTAATAACCCTTATGTTAAAATGAATATATATGTATTGTATTAAGATGTATTAATACACTTTTAAAAGACTTAAATACATATATTAACATAAGTATATTCAACAAAGATAGCTATACTCGTATTCGCATTCTATTTCCTCATGAATTCTATTCGTATTTTTACGGTATTTTTACCCGTCTAATACGCAGCTTATAGATGTATAACTATTGAAAAATACACTCCTTAGCAGCCCCATTTTTGGATCCTAGCATCTTTTGTCTTGTTAATAAGTCATGAGACAAAAACTCACAAGTTTACTAACCATTTTGGCAACATATGACTCCATTATTAACTTAAAATTCGTCCATATGTACCACCCCATTTTTTCATTCAATTTTCTCATTCTTTACTCCAAATTACTCTCTCAAAATACTTCTATCTTCATACTAGATCATCACCAAACATTTTTCTCATCATCTAGCTTCAAAATCAAGGTAGAACACTTCTTAAAACTCTTGTTAAATTCCTACTCTATTGCTATCTTAATAAGTTTATAAAACTTGTAAAAACTAGAACTTGTTTTGGTGGAAACCAAGCATGTTTATAAACTAATGTAACCTTACTAACTTGACTTTAAAAACACTTATTTATATGTATTATGACATTATATTAAGTTATTATAAGAATTTATAACTTGTATATATGTATAACACCTTAGAACTTAATATATACAACAATTGGTCTCTTTCGGTTCTTGAAAACTGTTTTGACACACGAATTTAAAAGCTATCTTAAACTTTATTTTAGAGCATATAACTCTGGATATATGTTAATATATATGAATCAAGATTTCTGTAATTTTTTCATGATTTTAGACGAAGTGAAAGTATTTTTCAAAAATTCATTAGTTGACTGATGACAGATTTTATCCGAATCTGTCCACCGTTACAAGTTAAGGGCATAAGCCTAACTTCGACTATGAAACCAAAACTTTTCGATTATGTTTTGAAAACACAACATATTAAGGAGTCTCCAGCAACTTGATTCATTAAAAACCATGTAGTAACAAATAATTTATGAACCGAAAGATTTGGCTAAGATTAATGTTGTATGCTTAATCAATTTAACTAGAAAACTATGCTAACTAAGACCTGGGCTATTTTCCTTGATAACTCCTGTTAGTGTATATGTTAATGACTAAAATATAGAAGGAAAATTAAAAATATTGAGTTTAGCTATTTTTCATAACCTACGGACTGTTCCTATGACAAATTATTGAACTGTGCGGACAGATTTACGCACCTGTGAAAAAATGAAATTTTAACTAACCTATACTTCGATTCAGAACATATGCCAATTATGGCTGGTTATAGGACTCAAATACCTTTCCAATGATGGCTCTTACACCTATAGAAGTCGAACACACTATGAGATATACCTATCGGGAGTTGACTATTTAAAAATCAGGAAATCTATATAAGATTTAAAATAAGACTAACAACTAATTACTAACTTAAAAAGTAAAAATATTATATAATTAATATATAAACTTGTTTTATCAATATTATATGTTAATAATACTATTTAATATATATAATTGATATAGGTTCGTGAATCCGAGACAAACCCTGCACTTGTTCAGTGCCGTCATATACATAATGTAACATCCCGCCTTTTTCCATTTATTTTTCCGTTATACTAATTTAAACTCCGTTATATGTTTATAACATCTCCCGTTAATACGCGTTTTAAAATATTCCGTTTAGGTATTTTCCGCACCCGACTACAAACTCGAGGGACTAAAATTGACACGGGGCAAACTAGTTGACTAGGTCAACTAGTCCACCCCAATCACCACCATTCAACCATCTCCCTCTCTCTCTCTTTCTCTCTAGCAAGAACACACACACATTTACCAAATTCATTCAATCATCATCTAAATTCGACCTAGGAGGCTTACAACAAAATAAATTACATATTCGTGATCCTCTCTTCATCCTCTTCATTTTGGTACCAACTTCATCTCGTTTGGGTAACATTTCTAAAACTCTAGATTTCTCCAAATTCGTGTTTTTGACTTGAAATGGTGTTAGTTAGTGTCTATAGCTCATTGTGATGTCGTGTATGTAATTTGTATGCTCGATCTCGTTGTTTTAGTATAACTAGCATGAACTTGAATTTTCGTGTGTTGTTCTTGAATTTTGGATGATCATATGTTGTTAGATGTTAAAAGTTCATGTTCTAATTGTGTTCCTAGTATCACTAGCTTCAATTTGATGTGTAGGTTGCTTTAGAAAAGTTCATGAACTTGATTTATGATTTTGGTGAATTTGGGTTAGGGTTTGATGAACTTGAAATGGACTTTTGATGCATTGAATGCCATGGATTATGGTTGGTAAGTGTTTAGTTGGATTGTATGCTTGATTACCTTCGAAACGGCATATCACTCATGTAAATTGGTTGCCCGAATCATTGAATTGCATTTATGAACTTGTATGCGATTAATGTTGAGCATTAGATGCGGTTTTGGTTGTTATAATAGGTAGATTGATTGATGAAATGTGTTTAGTTGTCTTCCTCGTCAAATTACCTTCCCAACGGTATAAAATACTTGACTTGATTGTTTGCGGATAATAAATTGTGTTTATTTGGTTTTTGGTTCGTGCACTTAGGAGTCTGCATCAGACTTGAAATCTAACCTGGACGCCGTCCAGATACTTGGACGCTGTCCCAGTATTCAAAGCTGGACGCCGTCCAGAAAGTCTGGACTCCGTCCCAGCCTTCAAAGCTGGACGCCGTCCAGAAAATCTGGACGCCGTCCAGATGCACTGACAGGCTACTGTCCTCGTTGGTCATTTTACGGAAAATGTTTGCTATGCTATGGGCCTCCGATTCACATGTAACTTGTTCTAACATGCTCATATATGATTAAAAACCTCAGAAAAATAGTTCGGGACCCGACCCGAACGTGTTGACTTTTTTGTTGACTTTGACCCGACCCAAGTTGACTTTTAATCAAACTTAACCAAATATTTGTGCAATCGTTCTAACATGTTTTTATACTTTTACCTTGCATGAAACATGACAATTTGATTCACATGCTATTATGATCGAGTCTTAACGAGCCATAGGACTAATTGAACATCTTTGACCTATCGTGTTTACCGTTATTGATACAACCTATTGTTTAGGTCAAGACTAGCATTGTTCTTTGCACACGTTTACTTGTTGAAGTACTTTACTACTCGTGCACTCAAGGTGAGATCATAGTCCCACTTTTACTCTTTTTGAACTTACATTTGGGATGAGAAAACATAAACATTTCTTTACTAAGTGAACACAAGTACAGGAAAACAAACATTCTACATACGAGTTTAGAACAAAATCCTCAATTCGATTATCATTAGTTACACTTGCCGGGTGTAAGCAAGAACTTATGTTGTATGGATCCATATGGGTTTGACAAAACCTCATTCAAACGGTTCGCTACCGTTTACGAATGAAATATATTTTCGAGAAACAGTGTATGTTCTAGCACTAAGTGATGGGGTTCTATGGAAGGAATGTTAAGCATTGATAATTGGGTGCTCGTGAAACAAACTTTTGGAATGTATTACTATTCTTTCATTGATGAAAATCTTGTGGTTCACTTGTACTTACTTACTTAAACCTATGATTTCACCAACGTTTTCGTTTACAGATTTCTATGTTTTTCTCAGGTCCTTGAACGATACATGATACATGCTTCCGCTCATTATTTTGATACTTGCATTGGATGTCGAGTATATATGCATACATGGAGCGTCTTTTGGCTACTTTTAAATTGTGTCGCATAAGTTTCATTTGTACTTATAACTTTGTAACGTAACTTATGGTGGAACTATTCTCGTAAACTTTGAACAATCTTTACATTTGAAATGAATGCGACATATCTTTTGGTCAAACGTTGTTTTAAAGACTTATGACCACGTAACGGGACCTAAGTAGACGGCGCCGTCAATGACGATTTTGTCGGGTCGCTACAGATGGTATCAGAGCGTTGGTTGTAGGGATTTAGAGTTCATTGGTGTCGACCCCGAGTCATAGGGTACATTGGTGAGTCTAGACTACAACCGGCATATAGACTTGAAGTAGGAATTACTTGACTACTTGTGCATTTATACTCGAACGCTTCTACTCATATCTACTCTTAGTTCATCTTAATCTCACGTTGTTTAATTTGATTGACACGCCACCTTGACTATATGAAATGATGTCGAATGCACATATGAATCAGGGTAATATAATTTCCGGGATTATATTACGGTGACTCATATGAACGTTCCGACATTATGACATAAAGAATTTAAGGCGAGTCGAGGAAAAACTTCTCTTTATCTTTATTCTATATCACGGTTAGTATTATTGGGAATACTAATCAATGATATTCTTGTGTCTTGAAGGAACAATGGCTCCTCGTCGTGTACGCCGCAATGAAACTCCCGAACAAGCTCTCGAACGGATGATAGCTACCGCCGTAGATGCGGCCATGGCCGGTCACTCATCCAACAACAATAATAATAACAACCACAACAACAACAACAACAACAACAACAACAATGGAGCCGGTAACTCAAACGAAGGATGCTCCTATAAAGCTTTCATGGGGTGCAAACCTCACACTTTTGATGGAACCGGGGGACCGGTCGTGCTCACCCGATGGTTTGAGCAAACGGAAGCCGTCTTTAGCATAAGCGGTTGTCGGGACCAAGACAAGGTCAAATACTCCACTCACACCTTCGCCGGTGTCGCTCTTACATGGTGGAATACTTATGTACAATCGGTGGGTACCGATGAAGCTCACGCCCTCTCTTGGGCCGACTTGAGGGAAAAGATGATTGTCGAATATTTCCCTCGTAAAGAAACCCGAAGGCTCGAACAAGAGCTAAGAACTTTAAAGGCGATCAGAAATGATCTCAAGGCTTATAATCAACGATTTTCCGAACTAGCCTTGATGTGCCCAAATCTTGTGAACCCCGAAGCTTTAAGGGTTGAACTTTACATGGATGGTCTTCCAAAGAGCATCAAACACGGAGTAATGTCATCCAAACCCCCTAATCATCAAGAAGCTTTGAACATGGCCCGCAAATTGATAGAGACAGTGGACGAAATCGTAGTACCGGCACCTAAAGCCGAGGACAAGTCGGGTAACAACAAAAGAAAATGGGAAGCTCCCCAATCAAGCAACAACAACTTTGCCAAGAAATCTTTCACCTCCGACGGCAAGAAGGGTTATGCCGGAATTCTACCTCTTTGCAACAAATGCAACAAACATCACTTTGGCCAATGTAGTAAGCTAATTTGCTATCGGTGCCAAGGAATTGTTCATAAGGCCAACGATTGTAAAAGTGCCACTCCCGTCGCTCGAAAGTGGCCCAATGCACCAAAGACGGGCACTTGTTACGAATGTGGCCAAACGGGCCATTATAGAAATGCATGCCCGAAGAGGAAAGATAACCCCAATACGCGCGGCCGAGCTTTCAACATCAACACCGAGGAAGCCCGGGATGACACTGAACTAGTCACGGGTACGTTTCTTCTCAACAATTCTTATGTCTCTTGCTTATTCGATTCGGGTGCCGATAAATGCTTTGTATCCAAGACTTTGACTCATTCTTTTAGCACTCCACCTCTTCCATTAGATACCACTTATACCATTGAAGTGGCTAATGGGAAACTATTAAGTGCCGACACATATTACCGGGGGTGTACGTTAAACATTTTGGGTAAGGAATTTGAAATTGACTTGATACCCATGGAACTAGGAAGCTTTGATGTAATAATCGGTATGAATTGGTTAGTCAAAACGAAATCTCACATCCTTTGTGATCTTAAAGCAATCCGAATTCCTATCGAGAATGGTGAACCTTTGATTGTTTATGGCGATAAGAGTTGCACCAGACTCAACCTCGTTTCGTGCCTTAAAGTTAGAAAACTACTCCGTAAGGGTTGTTTTGCGATCCTTGCCCACGTTAAGAAAGTCAAGTCCGATGAGAAGCATATCGATGATGTGCCAATTGTTAGTGACTTTTTCGATGTATTTCCCGACGAATTGCCGGGTCTTCCACCTCATCGATCGGTTGAATTCCAAATCGATCTTATTCCGGGAGCCGCACCCGTAGCACGTGCACCGTATAGACTTGCTCCATCCGAAATGCAAGAATTGCAAAGACAAATCCAAGAACTACTTGACCGTGGTTTTATCCAACCTAGCCATTCACCTTGGGGCGCTCCGATTTTGTTTGTTAAAAAGAAAGACGGATCCCTACGAATGTGCATTGATTATCGTGAACTAAATAAATTGACGGTTAAGAACCGATATCCTCTTCCTCGCATCGATGACCTCTTTGATCAACTACAAGGGTCTTGTGTATATTCGAAAATCGATCTCCGCTCGGGTTATCATCAATTAAGGGTTAAGGGGGAAGATGTCTCCAAAACTGCTTTCCGGACTCGTTATGGTAGTTATGAATTCCTCGTCATGCCATTTGGTCTCACTAACGCACCGGCGGTGTTCATGGATCTTATGAACCGCGTGTGCAAACCGTATCTCGATAAATTCGTTATTGTGTTCATCGATGATATATTGATCTATTCTAAAAATGAAGAAGAGCACAAACAACATCTCCGACTTGTGCTTGAACTCTTGAGACAAGAACGACTTTATGCCAAATTCTCCAAGTGTGAATTTTGGTTGAAGGAAGTTCAATTTCTTGGTCATGTTGTAAGTAATCAAGGTATTAAAGTCGATCCCACGAAGATCGAAGCCATTAGTAAATGGGAGACTCCTACTACTCCTACTCACATTCGTCAATTCTTGGGTCTCGCCGGGTACTATCGTAGATTCATCGAAAACTTCTCTTTGGTTGTACGTCCTCTAACCGCATTAACTCACAAGGGAAAGAAATTCATTTGGGCGACCGAGCAAGAATCCGCGTTTCAAATCTTGAAAACGAAGCTAACCACCGCTCCTATCTTGTCACTTCCCGAAGGCAATGATGACTTTGTTGTATATTGCGATGCCTCGAAACATGGTTTTGGGTGTGTATTGATGCAACGAACGAAAGTCATTGCTTATGCTTCTCGACAACTCAAAATTCATGAACGAAACTACACGACGCATGATCTCGAACTCGGAACCGTTGTCTTTGCACTTAAAATGTGGAGACACTATCTTTATGGAACCAAGAGTACTATCTTTACCGACCACAAAAGTCTCCAACACATTTTCGATCAAAAGCAACTAAACATGAGACAACGACGGTGGATTGAAACTTTGAGCGATTACGATTGCGAGCTTCGTTACCATCCCGGGAAGGCAAACGTAGTAGCCGATGCCTTAAGTCGAAAAGAAAGAGCGGTGCCTCTTCGTGTCCGAGCTTTAAACATCACCATTCACACCAACCTCAATAGTCAAATTCGTGTAGCCCAAGAAGAGGCCCTCAAGGATGAAAACCTTTCACACGAGCTCTTGAACATTCTCGTCTCTCGATTTGAAATTAGGGAGACCGGACTCCGATATTACGCTGGAAGGATTTGGGTGCCTAGTTATGGGGACCTACGAAGCCTTATTTTAGATGAAGCCCATAAGTCACGATACTCGATTCACCCCGGTGCCAATAAGATGTACCACAACCTTAAACAACTATATTGGTGGCCGAACATCAAAAGGGACGTGGCTACTTATGTTTCCAAGTGTTTGACATGTTCCAAAGTCAAAGCCGAACACCAAAGACCGTCCGGACTACTTCAACAACCCGAGATCCCGCAATGGAAGTGGGAAAGAATAACGATGGATTTTATCACCAAACTACCAAAAACGACGGGCGGTTATGATACCATTTGGGTTATTGTTGACCGTCTCACCAAATCCGCACACTTCCTTGCCATGAAAGAAACGGACAAAATGGAGAAACTTGCACAACTTTACATTAAGGAGATCGTAGCCCGACACGGTGTACCTTTATCGATTATCTCCGACCGAGATGGCCGTTTCGTTTCTAGATTTTGGCGTACATTGCAAGAAGCGTTGGGAACGCGTTTAGACATGAGCACCGCATATCATCCTCAAACCGATGGACAAAGCGAACGTACAATTCAAACCTTGGAAGACATGTTACGAGCTTGCGTGGTTGATTTCGGAAAAGCTTGGGACAAGCACTTACCTCTCGCCGAGTTCTCTTATAACAATAGTTATCACGCGAGTATTAAAGCCGCACCTTTTGAAGCGCTATATGGCCGCAACTGTCGTTCACCTCTTTGTTAGGCCGAGGTAGGCGACGTGCAAATCACCGGACCCGAACTCATTCACGAAACCACCGAGAAAATCGTTCAAATCCGAGATAGGCTTAGGACGGCCCGAAGTCGTCAAAAGAGCTATACCGACAAACGACGCAACGATCTTGAATTTCAATTCGGTGACCGAGTAATGTTAAAAGTCGCACCTTGGAAGGGTGTAATCCGTTTTGGGAAACGCGGGAAGCTAAATTCGCGGCATATTGGTCCTTTCGAAATCTTGGAGCGTATTGGAACCGTTGCTTATCGTTTAGATCTTCCACCTCAACTGAGTTATGTTCATCCTACCTTCCATGTATCTAACTTGAAAAAGTGTCTTGCCGAACCCGATATCGTCATCCCTCTCGAGGAACTTACTATTGATGACAAACTTCATTTTGTGGAGGAACCGGTTGAAATTGTGGACACCTCCGTCAAGACATTGAAACAAAGCCGAATCCCGATTGTTAAAGTCCGTTGGAACGCCAAAAGGGGACCCGAGTTTACTTGGGAAAGACAAGATCAAATGCAAAGGAAGTATCCTCATCTATTCGTGAATTCAGAAACGCAAGATCTCGAGGAAGAAACAACGACTACTACGCCTACTTAAATTTCGGGACGAAATTTCTTTTAAGGAGTAGGTAATGTAACATCCCGCCTTTTTCCATTTATTTTTCCGTTATACTAATTTAAACTCCGTTATATGTTTATAACATCTCCCGTTAATACGCGTTTTAAAATATTCCGTTTAGGTATTTTCCGCACCCGACTACAAACTCGAGGGACTAAAATTGACACGGGGCAAACTAGTTGACTAGGTCAACTAGTCCACCCCAATCACCACCATTCAACCATCTCCCTCTCTCTCTTTCTCTCTAGCAAGAACACACACACATTTACCAAATTCATTCAATCATCATCTAAATTCGACCTAGGAGGCTTACAACAAAATAAATTACATATTCGTGATCCTCTCTTCATCCTCTTCATTTTGGTACCAACTTCATCTCGTTTGGGTAACATTTCTAAAACTCTAGATTTCTCTAAATTCGTGTTTTTGACTTGAAATGGTGTTAGTTAGTGTCTATGGCTCATTGTGATGTCGTGTATGTAATTTGTATGCTCGATCTCGTTGTTTTAGTATAACTAGCATGAACTTGAATTTTCGTGTGTTGTTCTTGAATTTTGGATGATCATATGTTGTTAGATGTTAAAAGTTCATGTTCTAATTGTGTTCCTAGTATCACTAGCTTCAATTTGATGTGTAGGTTGCTTTAGAAAAGTTCATGAACTTGATTTATGATTTTGGTGAATTTGGGTTAGGGTTTGATGAACTTGAAATGGACTTTTGATGCATTGAATGCCATGGATTATGGTTGGTAAGTGTTTAGTTGGATTGTATGCTTGATTACCTTCGAAACGGCATATCACTCATGTAAATTGGTTGCCCGAATCATTGAATTGCATTTATGAACTTGTATGCGATTAATGTTGAGCATTAGATGCGGTTTTGGTTGTTATAATAGGTAGATTGATTGATGAAATGTGTTTAGTTTTCTTCCTCGTCAAATTACCTTCCCAACGGTATAAAATACTTGACTTGATTGTTTGCAGATAATAAATTGTGTTTATTTGGTTTTTGGTTCGTGCACTTAGGAGTCTGCATCAGACTTGAAATCCAACCTGGACGCCGTCCAGATACTTGGACGCCGTCCCAGTATTCAAAGCTGGACGCCGTCCAGAAAGTCTGGACGCCGTCCAGATGCACTGACAGGCTACTGTCCTCGTTGGTCATTTTACGGAAAATGTTTGCTATGTTATGGGCCTCCGATTCACATGTAACTTGTTCTAACATGCTCATATATGATTAAAAACCTCAGAAAAATAGTTCGGGACCCGACCCGAACGTGTTGACTTTTTCGTTGACTTTGACCCGACCCAAGTTGACTTTTAATCAAACTTAACCAAATATTTGTGCAATCGTTCTAACATGTTTTTATACTTGTACCTTGCATGAAACATGACAATTTGATTCACATGCTATTATGATCGAGTCTTAACGAGCCATATGACTAATTGAACATCTTTGACCTATCGTGTTTACCGTTATTGATACAACCTATTGTTTAGGTCAAGACTAGCATTGTTCTTTGCACACGTTTACTTGTTGAAGTACTTTACTACTCGTGCACTCAAGGTGAGATCATAGTCCCACTTTTACTCTTTTTGAACTTACATTTGGGATGAGAAAACATAAACATTTCTTTACTAAGTGAACACAAGTACAGGAAAACAAACATTCTACATACGAGTTTAGAACAAAATCCTCAATTCGATTATCATTAGTTACACTTGCCGGGTGTAAGTGAGAACTTATGTTGTATGGATCCATATGGGTTTGACAAACCCTCATTCAAACGGTTCGCTACCGTTTACGAATGAAATATATTTTCGAGAAACAGTGTATGTTCTAGCACTAAGTGATGGGGTTCTATGGAAGGAATGTTAAGCATTGATAATTGGGTGCTCGTGAAACAAACTTTTGGAATGTATTACTATTATTTCATTGATGCAAATCTTGTGGTTCACTTGTACTTACTTACTTAAACCTATGATTTCACCAACGTTTTCGTTGACAGATTTCTATGTTTTTCTCAGGTCCTTGAACGATACATGATACATACTTCCGCTCATTATTTTGATACTTGCATTGGATGTCGAGTATATATGCATACGTGGAGCGTCTTTTGGCTACTTTTAAATTGTGTCGCATAAGTTTCATTTGTACTTATAACTTTGTAACGTAACTTGTGGTGGAACTATTCTCGTAAACTTTGAACAATCTTTACATTTGAAATGAATGCGACATATCTTTTGGTCAAACGTTGTTTTAAAGACTTATGACCACGTAACGGGACCTAAGTAGACGGCGCCGTCAATGACGATTTTGTCGGGTCGCTACACATAATTGCTACAAAATACAGTATTGTGAGTTTCATTACTCCCTTTTTATATATATTTTTGGGCTGAGAATACATGCGCTGTTTTATAACTGTTTTACGAAATGGACACAAGTACTAAAAACATATTCTACGTTGAGTTGTACCACTTTGCATATTTTTCCCTAATAGCTTGGTAACTAATATTTACATGTTGTAAGAGCATGTAAGCGCGAATCCTATTGATAGATCTATCGGGTCTAACAACCCCAACCGGGCTAGTCGCTCTAGTATCGTAAACGATTGTATAGTACTTCGTTTTTACTACACTTGGTACAGTGTAGGGTGATTTCATAATAAAGGGAATATGCCACATTAATTGTTAAGTATGGTTACCGAAGCGCTTAACAACTTATAGAATACTTTTATACACTTGCGAGTGTACGGATATTTATGGAAACTGAAATCTTGTTGTCTATTACTACTACGGAAATGATTGATTATGATAAACTAATGAACTCACCAACTTTTTGGTTGACACTTTAAAGCATATTTATTCTCAGGTATTAAAGAAATCTTCCGCTGTGCATTAGCTCATTTTAAGGATATTACTTGGAGTCATTTATGACATACTTTGAAAGATGTTGCATTCAAGTCGTTGAGTTCATCAAGATTAATATTAAGTCAATTATAGTTGGATGTAATATGAAATGGTATGCATGCCATCAATTTTTGATGTAAAGAAAGTTTGTCGTTTAAAAAACGAATGCAATGTTTGTAAAATGTATCATATAGAGGTCAAATACCTCGCGATGTAATCAACTATTGTGAATCATTTATAATGTATATGAACGGGTCATTTCAGTTGCTATCAGAGCGGTGGTCTTAGCGAACCAGGTCTGCATTAGTGTGTCTAACTGATAGTTGTTAGGATGCATTAGTGAGTCTGGACTTCGACCGTGTCTGCATGTCAAAAGTTTTGCTCATTATTTTTGTCGAAAATTACCTGCTTATCATTCTTAGTCTAGATACATCTTATTGCATTGAATGCATGAATAGTGTATAGACAAAATTCATATCTTAGCGTATCTGCTAATTCATATTTTAGCGTATCTGTTACTGTAAACTTTGCCTGACATAATCTGTAAATTCCTCCGTAATCTACGAAACCTTTTTCTCTATATATATAGATATTCTATGTAATTAGAATACTACCCGATAGATAGAAAATCATTTCATATCAAAAAATCCTTTATTCAATCGTACGAAATGGAATTCGTCATTAGTTCAAGTCCCTCGGATTCCGAAATGGAATCCCACTCAAGCTCCGAAAGCAGTGTGACTGGAATGGATCAACCAATCAGCCATCATCTATTTTGGATGAATTGGGGATGGGTTCGTAGCCTCCTTAATCATTGGAGACAAGAAGAAGGCGATCCTTTCCATCCACCACATTTCCCTCTTGGCGAAGAACCTGAAGCACTTACCGGCGAACCTGTCCAAAACACCATTTTCTCTCTCATTTCCAGAGTATCTCGTCACGATTATATACTATACCAAATTCTAGATTTTATTTATCCGCTCGTCCGAACCGACAATAACCCCAGTGTAATAGAAGAAGTCAATGAACTTCTCGCTCGGGTAGTGGCTTTGGAGAATATGGTGCAAAGGTTACAAACACCAGTAGCAGCACCAACAGCATAACCAGTACCACCATCATCATCGCCAACAGTACCATTACCACCCCCAATCACAACCGCGTCGTAAACCTCAACTTTACAATCTGTCCCACGAGCACCAATGTCATACGCTCTGTAGATACCAAGGAATACCAACAACAACAAACGATGTAGTGTTGATTCATAACTTCATTGGAGAAACACTCCGCGGCGATTATGTAATCTTCAAAGTCTTAGAGATTATCTATTCTAGCCTTAACCATAAATCAGATGAATAAACCAAAATAGAAACCCTGACAAGAATGGTGCGTGATTTACAAGATAGACTTGTTCTATCAGCAGCATCAACAGTACCGTCAGCATCACCAGCACCGTCAGTACCGTCAGCATCATCAGCACCTATAACATCACAAGCTCCGACAGTTCAAGAATCACCGTGTAACAACCCGCCAAAATCGCTATTGACGTAGCACGTTATTCACCGGTTTCATTGCGAGGTATTGACCTCTATATGATACGTTTTGTAAACATTGCATTCTTTTGAAAAGGCACACCATAAATGAATATCTAAATCCAAGGTTTTCGACATATGATGATTTCTACATATAGAAAATCACCGTAAATAATAGTTTACAATAATACATCCGTTGACAATGCAGTCAAAATAAGATACATGGTGATGATTTTGTAAATGCAAAGTTTTCTCTAATAAAGCATGTATGACTCCATGCACATAGCTTGTATAACGTATAAGCAAACAGCGGAAGACTTCTAGGGACCTGAGAATAAACATGCTTAAAAGTGTCAACACAAAGGTTGGTGAGTTCATAGTTTTAATATTGCGCATAATCTGTATATAAAGGTGGACCACAAGATTTCAGTTGTTTCATCCAAAACGTTTATCAAAATATTCTACGAAATTGAGCACCCTGGTAACTAAACTTAACGTATATATAATAAGTACCCCTGTTTTAACATACATGCAACCAACATGTACAATGCACGCAAAAATAGCATACGTCTGTTTTATAGTTCAGGCTAGGGTCTCTATACCTGGAACAGACGGGGATGTCAAGCCCTATGGATCCATATACAACTATACGCGCCCACCAGTTCTTATAACCGGCAGCTACTAGTTACCAAAGCTAAGGGATTTTCGGTTCAAACTCAGTGTAGAATTTAGTATGTACTTGTATCCATTGCGTTTAAAATAAAGTGCATGTATTCTCAGCCCAAAAATATAGATTGCAAAAGCAATTAAAAAGAGAGCAAATGAAACTCACGCATATAAATATTGTAAAACAGTTAATAAAGCATTTGCATGTATTCTCAGCCCAAAAATGTAATGAGTAAAAAGGGGTAAATGAAACTCACCTGACAACTTCAGAAATAAATCACAGAGATGTGACCGAATATCGGAATGCAAGTAACCGTAGACCTCAACCTAGAGAACATATGTTGGTCAATAAGTGTCTAATAAGCTAGGTCGGTCCATAGGGTTCGTATAGTCCTATTGCTCAAGTCCGACTCATAAATTTAGCAAAAATTAGCAAAAGTCAACAAAAGTCAACAAAAGTCAACAAAAGTCAAAGTAAGTCAATCGCAAGTCAAACACAGTCAACATAGTCAACACAAGTCAACAATCTCATAATTTTACTCAAGTTGGTCAAATAGTCAAACATAGGTCAAACTTACGTAATTCATTTTCATATATAAAAAATTATATTATTTACATATATGTATTTTTTAGGTATTTTGCAGCTGATTTCGTGTCCAACCAATTTCGATATAGTACCTTTGGTCGTGACCATTGGAACGTATATCATCCCACCTTTCTATAGCTAGTTTATTTGACAAAAACGGAGTTACGGTTTAAAAGTTACAGCCTTGCGAAAACAGCCTCTTGAAACATAAAAAGCTGATAAAAATTGCTGTTGAGTTCAAAATCAGCAACGACTGCCCATTTTCACGCTTGTTTTAAACCCGTTTACACTCAACAAAATCATACATATAATATACCGTTTTAAAGCTTGTCGTAAATACTTTCAATATCAAATGATAGTTTTTATCCAAACTTAATCGATTTCAACTTACGAGCCCTCAAAGTAGGCCCGAGAGTCATTTTGACACTTTTGTTAAAATACTAAAATTTTTCCATTGACACCTCAAATTCTAAATCATAATACTTGAGCATGTAAAAATCATGTCACAAGTCCAAAATGATATTTTAGACGTGTTAGATACCTTTGTTTCTCAAAATTTCGTATATGGGTCAAAGTAGGCGCGTATGACCCAAATGGGTCATAAATACCCATTTTGACCAAAATATGGAAAAACTCATTTTTAAAACATTACAATCTTCAAACTTACTTAAATTAATATATCGGACGTGTCCACGGTGCCCGTTACCCAGTTTGACACTTTTTGGCTTAAACGGGTCAAATGTTCAAACCGGCGATTTAAATTACATGGTTATATATATATATATATATATATATATATATATATATATATATATATATATATATATATATATATATATATATATATATATATACAAAATTACCACTTTAGAACACCCCACACTATATGAAACAGTTAATATAAGTGTATTAAGTTCATACAAAAAGTCTCAAGTCTCAAGTATTGGTCATTATTTTTATAACCCGAAACATTTGCAAAAATACAAGTTTAAAAAAGGTAGTTACAGCAGCAACTTCTGTGATTTTTAGAAAAATCATCGCAACTCCAAATCAGTCACCGCCAATTGGAGATGTGGCGTTTTTAAGTGAAGAATCTAAAAAAAAATTCCATAACCTGGTTCGATCCAGATCAGACCCAGTTGCAGAAAACGTTAACAGTGGTTCGTGCAGTTTTCAGAATTCAAACAGCATTTTTATTAAAATGTACCAAACTTTGAACGAGCGTAAAAGTCTAAAGAAAATTCGAATCGACCTGATTCTTGAGTCTAGTATCAGTGGTTTTTCAAGTCCAACAACCCTATGAACTCATATTAGCAGGTACAAGTCATTAACCATGTCAAAAACGTTCATAAACAACATATAAAAACATAACTTAAATCGTTCATAACTTAACTTCTATAAATCAAAAACATATGATATCTAAACGAAAAGTTAATAATTTTTCAAGCTCATTTCAAATATCATCATGCCATAATCAGATTATAAACTCAACTTTTCCAGAATCTCAGTTTCAAATACGAATTTTTCAACCCGAAATCAATTAATCATAACTTTTGATCTAGAAATCGAAATCACATGATATCTTAATGAAAAGTTAATAATTTTTCAAGAGGAATACATTTATGCACATACCATAAACTGAAAATATCATTTCATATCAGTAGCATACCATTCAAATTCGTGATCATTCATAAAACGAGTTAAAACTTCAATTAAGCATAACATGAGCATACGGTAACGAAAATTCGAAATTCCAAAGCCCAAACTTATTAGTTTTTCAAGAGGATTCTGATTATTTCATAATATTATACATTTAACAAGTTCAAGTTTCTAACCTCACACAAAACAAATTCGTGATTCATCAAAAAGTCATCAATCGATCAAATTAACGAATAATATCATGCATACATACAAGGACTTGAGCACTAGACACTATATCTACCCTAGAATGTAACAAAAACATGAAAACCCAAAAATTAGAGTTTTTAAAACTTACTCTAATCAAGAAATTGTTGGTATGGATGTGTAGAGCTCTTTGAGAGGAATCCGAATATGTAAACGATTTTATGATTAAGTGATTTCTTGAAGGTGTTCTTGAGGAAAGAAGATCGATGATGATGATGATGAATAGTGGATGGGTGTTCTTTGAGAAAATTGTGTACGTGTGTGTGTTAGATGAAATGAATGATTGAATCAGAAATAATATAGATAAAATAGAGGTCACGGTTTTAAGTTAGGTAAACACGGGTATTAGTGTGTAGTCACGCGTTTAATAGTAAGAAAATATAGATATAATATATTGTCAAGGGTGATAATTAAGTTTTTATCCGTTAGTTAAAATCCAATGTATCCTATCTTAATATGATTCAATAATTGGTAAATTTTATATTTATAAAAAAACATACATCTATATATATATTGTTCGAAACCTTTTATATTTAATTCAAATCAATTATTAAGAATATATTTAAATATCATTTTTATATTTAAATTATATAATAAAGTAATTATAATATTTATAAATCATGTGTTACGTAATTTATGGGAGTAGTTGGCAAGTGAGTCGCGAATTTTGTATCTATTATCTAATATATAATAATAATAATAATAATAATAATAATAATAATAATAATAATAATAATAATAATAATAATAATAATAATAATAATAATAATAATAATAATAATAATAATAATAATAAACAGAATTATTAGTTTGAATTATTAGTGTATATAACTATGCACATACATGTAGAAACGTTTGTATAATATGCGTATAAATACTTGTTGAATACCAATAAAAATATAAGTATTGACATCCTACTTAATTAAAATGATTTTTAAAATTCAATTGTTATATAACATAATTATTAAAATTAATAATCATACGTTTTGTTGTCTTAAAATATATTTTTCTCGTTTTCACTAACCGTAGTGTTTTTAAAAAAAAACATATAACCAATATTAATAATAGTATATTAAAAAAAAATTACATACAAAATTGTAAATTTTAAGTAACAGTTGTTAAGTTTTTAACGAAAAGTTAACGTAAAAAGTCGGGTTATTACATTACCTACCCCTTAAAGAAAATTTCGTTCCGAAATTTTGGTTGGTGATATTAAACGACGTTTAGGAAACAAGTGAGGATAGAAATGTTCGTCTTGACGTAGAAAGATCGAGCATCTTATAGTTAAGTATGGAATTTGGGTAAAACGAGATCATGTTCTTTTGATGACGAATACCTTTGAATAAATTGCTCGGAGTGCAAGTATGATATGACAAGGATTGGAAGGGAATTATGTGTGACCTTAGATGATGTCACATATAGAGTCTTAGTATATTCAGATGTCAGCAGAGAAAATAAAGGAATCATGTAACATGGTACATGGTGAAGGTAAGGTTGATCAAGTTTTACCCCCATCACGTTCCATTAGAACTTCCGCATGACATACCATAATATAACCACGTTGATCGAGTGTCATTATATTACACTAACTCATGCTTCCATTCCAATACTACTCCAAAATATTTATAGATATGAAACAAGTGTCGTTTTCCAGAATTTATAAATCAAAATGATTTCAAAAAGAGGTGTACTAAAAATAGTACAGGAATATAATATTTATTATAATTAAAATATTGAAAGGGAGCGTCGTAAGAATGTCTTTGAAACTACCGAGAATCTTCGTGAGCTGGAAAAGACTTCTTCCGATTCACAATTCGAGATGTCCGGAATTTCTTAATCGAAGCACATAAGCACATAATATAACACAAATGATATCTATAAAAATATATAAGTAATAACTCACGTAGGAATGTCTGGAATTTCGAAAGTCCTGAATGACGCTTCCTGGTTTTTCAATAACCGGGGTTTTGAAAATGAACTCGCTTGAGCAGGAGAAGGTTTGTAATCAAAAGGAGAAATACTTTCTCACCGATAGTAATAATAATATTATATTAATGTCAGAATATGCACATAATCACATATAAGTGTAACGACACGGTTGTAGACTAGACCACTAATGTATCCAAACAGTCCAGGTCAGACACACTAATGTACCTAATTCCCTACAACCAACGCTCTGATACCACCTGTAACGACCCGCCAAAATCGCTATTGACGTAGTACGTTATTCACCGGTTTCATTGCGAGGTATTGACCTCTATATGATATGTTTTGTAAACATTGCATTCTTTTGAAAAGGCACACCATAAATGAATATCTAAATCCAAGGTTTTCGACATATGATGATTTCTACATATAGAAAATCACCGTAAATAATAGTTTACAATAATACATCCGTTGACAATGCAGTCAAAATAAGATACATGGTGATGATTTTGTAAATGCAAAGTTTTCTCTAATAAAGCATGTATGACTCCATGCACATAGCTTGTATAACGTATAAGCAAACAGAGGAAGACTTCTAGGGACCTGAGAATAAACATGCTTAAAAGTGTCAACACAAAGGTTGGTGAGTTCATAGTTTTAATATTGCGCATAATCTGTATATAAAGGTGGACCACAAGATTTCAGTTGTTTCATCCAAAACGTTTAACAAAATATTCTACGAAATTGAGCACCCTGGTAACTAAACTTAACGTATATATAATAAGTATCCCTGTTTTAACATACATGCAACCAACATGTACAATACACGCAAAAATAGCATACGTCTGTTTTATAGTTCAGGCTAGGTGATAATGCTAAAAACGAACATATATTTCATAGCATTATTCCTCAAGAAAGACAAGCTTTTAGTTGCAATTGTTCTATTTACAAGAGATATTCGTTTAAATAATAAAAGGTGAAGACAAAAGACAGATTCGACGAATTGAAGACGCAAACGACCAAAAAGCTCAAAAGTACAAAAGACAATCAAAAAGGTTCCAATTATTGATAAGAAACGTCTCGAAATCACAAGAGTACAAGATTCAAAACGCAAAGTACAAGATATTAAATTATACGCAAGGACGTTCGAAAATCCGGAACCGGGACCAGAGTCAACTCTTAACGCTCGACGCAACGGACTAAAAATTACAAGTTAACTATATATATAAATATAATATAATATATAATTAATTATATTAATTATATATATATATATTATATATATATATATTAAAAACCGTCGGCAGAGAAAACTCCAAGGACTGAGCTGTAATTTCTATCTCCGCGACTCGCGGAGTTTGAAGGGCATTTTGCCGCGAGTCGCGGAGCCCCAAAAATCAACTCTGGCTATAAAGCCAACCGAATTCTGATCAAAATATCATCATCTTTTTCTTCCTCTTCATACGTAAAATTTATATTTATATTTATAATTTATATTTTAATTTTAATTATAATTCTAATAATAAGGGTATGTTAGCGAATGTTGTAAGGGTGTAAGTCGAAATTCTGTCCGTGTAACGCTACGCTATTTTTAATCATTGTAAGTTATGTTCAACCTTTTTATATTAATGTCTCGTAGCTAAGTTATTATTATGCTTATTTAAAACGAAGTAATCATGATGTTGGGCTAATTACTAAAATTGGGTAATTGGGCTTTGTACCATAATTGGGGTTTGGACAAAAGAACGACACTTGTGGAAACTAGACTATGGGCTATTAATGGGCTTTATATTTGTTTAACTAAATGATAGTTTGTTAATGTTAATATAAAGATTTACAATTTGGCGTCCCTATAAATTACCATATACACTCGATCGGACACGATGGGCGGGGTATTTATATGTACGAATAATCGTTCATTTAACCGGACACGGGAATGGATTAATCGCCACTAGAATAATTAAAACAGGGGTGAAATTACATTCAAGGGTAATTGGTGTAATTGTTAACAAAGTAGTAAAACCTTGGTTTACACGCAGTCGATAACCTGGTGTATTCATTAAACAAAGTATTAAAACCTTGTTACAATTCGAATCCCCAATTAGTTGGAATATTTAACTTCGGGTATAATAATAATTTGACAAGGACACTTGCAATTTATATTTATGACTGATGGACTGTTATGGACAAAAACCAGACGGACATATTAAATAATCCAGGACAAAGGACAATTAACCCATGGGCATAAAACTAAAATCAATACGTCGAACATCATGATTACGGAAGTTTAAATAAGCATAATTCTTTTATTTCATATTTAATTTCCTTTATTTTATATTTAATTGCACTTCTAATTATCGCACTTTTATTTATTGTTATTTAATCGCACTTTTAATTATCGTACTTTTTAATTATCGCAAGTTTATTTTATCACACTTTTATTATTCGCAATTTCATTATCGTTATTTACTTTACGCTTTAAATTACGTCTTTTATTTATTTTATATTTTACATTAGGTTTTAACTGCGACTAAAGTTTTAAAATCGACAAACCGGTCATTAAACGGTAAAAACCCCCCTTTATAATAATAATATTACTTATATATATGTTTGTATTTTTATAAAAGTAAACTAATATAGCGTTGAGCTTTGTTTAAAGATTTCCCTGTGGAACGAACCGGACTTACTAAAAACTACACTACTGTACGATTAGGTACACTGCCTATAAGTGTTGTAGCAAGGTTTAAGTATATCCATTCTATAAATAAATAAATATCTTGTGTAAAATTGTATCGTATTTAATAGTATTTTCCTAGTAAAATATAAGCTATTTTGTATACACCTCGTACGACATCAAGTATTTTTGGCGCCGCTGCCGGGGAACATCTTAAAAGCCGGAAGCGCAACGCTAATATAGAAAAAAAAAGATTTTTTAGTTTACTTTTATTAAAAGTCGTTTTTGTAAAAATACATTTTAAAAATTCAAAAATATAAAAAGAAAAACAAAAAAATATAAGTATTTTTAAGATTTTGTTAAATATTTAAGTTTTATAAGTTTCTTTATTTCTATTTTAGTTTATAAAAATATAAGTTTTATTTTAAAATCTTTTATTTATTTAAAAAACAGAAAACATAAAAAAAAAAAAAATAAAGAAAAACGCGTAAAAATTGAAAGCTGTCAACAGAATTTCTGAACCCCGCGACTCGCGGGGTTTTCTTCTTTAATTGCCGCGTCTCGCGGAGCTACTCTGACACGCGCACAGGAAGCCCTAATTCTGCATTAATTACGATTTTTAATTAATTATTATTAATATTTAAACCTAATTATTATTATTATTATTATTAGTTTTATTTTTACTTTTACTTTTTATTTATATATTTTAGTTAAATTAGTTTTATTAAATTGTAAAATTAGTAGTTTTATTAAATAAATAATATAAAAATAATATTTTTATAAAAATTGTACTTTTTACAACTTTTTATATATTTTTATATTTTGTACCTTTTTAATCGTTGTAGCGTAATATTTGTATTTTTAGCTCATATTTAATTTTAAACTTAGTTTTTGCTATAGTTATTTTTACTCCTAGATTTTTAGGCTTTGCCATAGAATTCCTTAAGTGCTTTTTCTTTAGACTAAGATTTAGGTGCTTTAGAATTTTGCGACGCCTTTTTAAGTTTTAGTTTCTTTTTAAGTTATTTCCATTTGGGATTTAGTTTTTCCTGTAAGCTTTAATATTTTTAGACCTTTTACTATGTATCAATTATCATTCCAATTAGTAATTTCAATTTGCGATTATAATTTTAAGTTAGTTGTAGTAATAAGGTTAGGTTAGTTAAGTATTTTTAAGTTTTTATAAGTTTCTTTTATTTTTCCGTCACTTTTTATTTTTCAACCATTTTTTTTTCTTTTTCGACGAACTCTTTTTCTCTCTTATTTCTCGCCATTCTAGTTTTAGGACTTAGAATTTTTTCTACTTCTTATCTAAATTTCTCAAAATTACGAAAACTTATTTTAAGTGGTTAAATTAATAGACATCAAAATTTTCTGGTTCGTAGTAATAGTTGGATTTGTACGTGGACCGGGTTATTGGAGCCAAACAGTCCTCAATTATATTGAGACCAAACGAATCCTGCCCCTCTGCTGCATCTTTTGGCTATTCGAAACGTGGGCAAAATCAGAAAAGTCTATTGATTGGATAACTTATTATAATTTTTCTTTCCTTTTTAAAACTAATAGGATATTCAGTGAATGCACCGAGCAAGACGTTCTACGTTCACCACCTGTAACTCGATCAAGACATCGTTTAACAAATATAACCGCCGTTGATTTTTCTTTAGAATCGTCATCCAGTCGACCAAGTACTTCAGTTCAAATTTCCGATAATCCATTTTTTGAACCCAACCTCACAATTGAGAATCCGGAAAATATTCAGGAACGGTTCATAAATCCTGAACCACTAAACTTTCCTCCGGAACCACCAATCATTCAAACAGAGATTGTTGAGGAACGAACTATTAAATCAGAATCATTTAGTGATTCCGATTCAACAAATTCAATTATGGAGAATCTAGAACCTTTAAGTATGGAAGACCGAATGAGAGCTAAACGCACTGGCCAAGGTCACGCAGTTACTCATCCGGACATTAATGCGCCAGATTATGAAATCAAAGGACAAATTCTACACATGGTGACTAATCAATGCCAATTTAGTGGTGCGCCGAAGGAAGATCCAAATGAACATCTACGTACCTTTAATAGGATCTGCACACTATTTAAAATCCGAGAAGTGGAGGATGAACAGATATATCTCATGTTATTTCCCTGGACTTTAAAGGGAGAAGCCAAAGATTGGTTGGAATCGTTACCTGAAGGGGCGATCGATACATGGGATGTTTTAATTGACAAATTTCTTAAACAATTCTTTCCTGCATCTAAAGCCGTAAGACTTCAAGCAGAAATTGTTACGTTTACACAGAAACCAAATGAAACTCTATATGAGGCGTGGATAAGATATGGAAAGTTGTTAAGAGGATGTCCGCAACATGGTTTAGACACCTGTCAAATAATACAAATATTCTACCGAGGATGCGACATCACTACAAGAAAAGACATAGATATAGCAGCTGGTGGTTCTATTATGAAGAAAACCGAAACTGATGCTTACAAAATTATTGATAACACTGCTTCCCACTCACATGAGTGGCACCAAGAAAAAGATATCATTAGATCATCTAAAGCAGCTAGAGCCGATTCTAGCCATGACTTAGATTCCATTTCGGCAAAGATAGATGCTTTCGAGAGACGAATGGAAAAGATGACTAAAGATATTCATGCTATACGAATTAGTTGTGAGCAGTGTGGAGGACCACATTTGACAAAAGATTGTCTCAGTATTGAATTAACAATGGAACAAAGAGAGAATATTTCATACATAAACCAAAGGCCTGGAAATAATTATCAGAATAATTATCAACCGCCAAGACCGATTTACAATCAAAACCAGAATTATAACCGAAATATTCCATACAACAACCAACAAGGTCCTAGCAATCAACAAGTATCCAATAATACTTACAATCAGCAAAGACCGAATTTTCAAAACAAACCACCACAACAAACCGATGATAAAAAGCCGAATTTAGAAGAAATGATGACGAAGCTAGTTGAAACTCAAACGCAGTTTTTCACATCTCAAAAACAAACAAATGAACAAAATGCTCAAGCATTTAGAAATCAACAAGCTTCTATTCAAAATCTGGAACAAGAAGTAAGTAACCTAGCAAGGTTAATAGGTGAAAGAAAACCGGGAAGTCTACCTAGTGATACAAATGCTAACCCCCGGAATGAAACAGCTAAAGCTATTACCACAAGAAGTAGTACAACACTTAAACCACCTGAAATACCTGTAACTTCTGATGAAACTATTCCTACTCCACAAGAACCACAACCTGATCAAGATAAGGAAAAAGAACCGGTAGTTGAAAAGGTTAATGAAAATAACACAGTTAAGGATAAACCTTATGTTAAACCATACCAACCACCACTTCCTTACCCAAGTAAAATGAAGAAAGAGAAACTTGAAGCCGAGCAATCCAAATTCTTGGATATGTTTAAACAGATAAATGTAAATCTTCCTTTCATTGATGTGATTTCAGGAATGCCAAGATATGCTAAATTCTTGAAAGATCTAATCACGAATAGAAAGAAAATGGAAGAACTCTCGGCCGTTACTATGAATGCTAATTGTTCAGCAGTGCTGTTGAATAAGATACCAGAAAAACTATCTGATCCAGGAAGTTTCACAATTCCATGTTTTCTGGGTAGTCTTAGTTCAATAGAAGCATTAGCAGACTTAGGTGCTAGTATAAATCTAATGCCGTATTCACTATACGCTAAACTAGACCTTGGAGAATTAAAACCAACCAGAATAAGCATACAACTAGCCGATAGATCAATAAAATATCCTAGAGGGATAATGGAGAACATGCTAGTTAAAGTTGGTACTTTAGTATTTCCAGTAGATTTTGTTGTTTTGGATATGGAAGAAGATTCTCAAGTTCCTCTTATATTAGGAAGACCATTCTTAAACACGGCTAAAGCAATGATAGACGTGTTCGGTAAGAAACTGACCCTAAGTATAGAGGATGAGAGTGTTACCTTTTCAGTTGATAGAGCAATGCAACAACCACAATTTGCAGATGATACATGTTATTATATTCAAACTATAGATGCACATGCAGAATTATTAGAAGAATTTCCAGAATTACAAGGAACAGGAGAATGTTCTTTAGGAGAAGGTAATGAACCAATTGATGAAGCTGAAATGTTAGCTACACTTATAGCTAATGGATATGAACCAACAACAGAAGAAATTCAAATGCTAAAAGAAGAAGACAGATATCGATATAAATCATCAATAGAAGAACCTCCGAAATTAGAGTTAAAGCCACTTCCAAACCATTTGGAATACGCTTATTTACATGGTGAATCTGAATTACCTGTAATAATATCGTCTTCTCTTACTGAAAATGAAAAATCACAACTCATTTCTGTGTTGAAAGCTCATAAACCAGCCATTGCATGGAAGATTCATGATATTAAAGGAATAAGTCCTTCGTATTGCACACATAAAATCCTTATGGAAGAAGGTCATAAAACGTATGTGCAACGCCAACGAAGACTAAATCCTAATATGCAAGATGTAGTTAAGAAAGAGATTATTAAACTGCTAGATGCAGGTTTGATATATCCAATCTCTGATAGTCCATGGGTAAGCCCAGTTCAATGCGTGCCTAAGAAAGGTGGCATGACTGTCATTACAAATGAGAAAAATGAGCTTATTCCTACTAGGACTGTAACAGGATGGCGTGTATGTATTGATTATAGAAAATTAAATGACGCCACCAGAAAAGATCACTTTCCCTTACCTTTCATAGATCAAATGTTGGAAAGATTAGCCGGAAATAGTTACTATTGTTTTCTAGATGGATTTTCCGGATATTTTCAAATTCCAATAGCACCCGAAGATCAAGAGAAAACCACATTCACGTGCCCTTATGGTACTTTTGCTTACAAACGCATGCCATTTGGACTTTGTAACGCCCCTGCAACCTTTCAAAGGTGTATGATGGCGATTTTTCACGACATGATAGAAGAATGCATGGAAGTATTCATGGATGACTTTTCAGTCTTCGGTGATACATTTAAATCATGTCTAGTTAATCTGGAACGAATGCTAATTAGATGCGAAAAATCAAATCTAGTACTTAATTGGGAGAAATGCCATTTCATGGTTAAAGAAGGCATCGTTCTTGGACATAAAATTTCAAAAGAAGGAATTGAAGTGGATAGAGCTAAAGTAGATGTAATTGCTAAACTTCCACATCCCACCAACGTTAGAGGAGTTAGGAGTTTTCTAGGGCATGCCGGTTTTTACCGACGTTTCATAAAAGATTTTTCTAAAATTGCCACTCCTATGAATAAACTCCTAGAAAAGGATGCGCTATTCATCTTTTCAGATGAGTGTATCAAATCTTTTAATATTCTTAAAGAGAAACTCACTAATGCACCGATCATGATAACACCAAATTGGAATCTACCATTTGAACTAATGTGCGATGCAAGTGATTTTGCAATGGGAGCCGTTTTAGGACAAAGGATTGAAAAACGATTTCAACCTATATATTATGCTAGTAAGACGTTACAAGGAGCACAAACGAACTATACAACTACTGAAAAAGAACTCCTTGCTATTGTCTTTGCTTTTGACAAATTTCGATCATATCTCGTTCTAGCAAAAACGGTGGTCTATACCGACCATTCTGCTCTTAGATACCTATTTTCGAAACAAGATGCTAAACCAAGATTAATCCGTTGGATCTTACTCTTACAAGAGTTTGATATTGAAATCCGAGATAAAAGAGGAGCAGAAAATCTCGCCGCTGATCATCTTTCTCGTCTTGAAAATCCCGAATTAGAAGTTCTAAATGAATCAGCCATACAAGACAACTTTCCTGATGAATATCTATTGAAGATAGATTATAAAGAAATCCCATGGTTTGCAGACTATGCAAACTACTTAGTTTGTGGATTCCTTGAAAAAGGATTATCGTACCAAAGACGAAAAAAATTCTTCAGTGATATAAAACACTATTTCTGGGAAGATCCACATCTGTTTAAAAGTTGTCCCGATGGAATAATACGCCGATGTGTATTTGGAGATGAAGCTAGTAAAATTTTAAACCATTGTCACACAGGACCAACAGGAGGGCATTATGGGCCTCAACTAACAGCAAGAAAAGTTTATGAAGCTGGATTCTATTGGCCTACAATTTACAAAGACGCACACCTTCTTTGCAAATCCTGTGATGCATGTCAAAGGGCCGGAAAAATAACTCAACGTGATGAAATGCCACAAAATGTCATCCAAGTATGTGAAGTATTTGACATTTGGGGTATTGACTTTATGGGTCCATTTCCAAAATCTCATAATAATTTATATATACTCGTCGCCATTGATTATGTATCTAAATGGGCGGAAGCACAAGCTCTCCCAACTAATGATGCACGAGTTGTAGTCAACTTTTTAAAACGTCTTTTTGCAAGGTTTGGAACACCGAAAGCTTTAATAAGTGATCGGGGTACTCATTTCTGTAATAATCAACTTGAGAAAGTTCTTAAAAGATATGGAGTAACTCATAAAATCTCCACCGCATATCATCCACAAACAAGTGGACAAGTTGAAAACACCAACCGAGCTTTAAAACGTATTCTAGAGAAAACCGTAGGATCAAATCCAAAGGAATGGTCCATTAAATTGGAGGATGCACTCTGGGCTTTTAGAACAGCCTACAAAACTCCAATTGGAACCACACCTTTTAGACTTGTTTATGGAAAAGCATGTCATCTTCCAGTAGAAATTGAACACAAAGCATTTTGGGCTTTGAAGACATGTAATCTTGATTTACATGAAGCCGGACGTCTACGATTAAGTCAACTAAACGAATTAGAAGAATTAAGACATGAAGCATACGAAAATTCGTTAATCTATAAAGAAAGAACGAAGAAATGGCATGATAAAAGAATCAGAAGTTCAAAAGAATTTAAAGAAGGAGACAGAGTTCTTCTTTTCAATTCATGATTCAAGCTATTTCCTGGAAAATTGAAATCAAGATGGTCTGGACCATTCATAGTCAAAAGAGTTTTCCCATACGGAACGATAGAATTAATAAATTCAAATGGGATTGAATTTAAAGTTAATGGTCACAGAGTTAAACATTACATACATGGTCCGATGGAAGTCGACAACGAAGTTAATCACAATTTCGACACCACAGCTAACTAAGTGTGGGGAGAATCAAGTCTTTAAAGGATAATATGTATTTCTGTTAGAGTTAGATTGTCTGTTTTCGTGTAGTTCTCGAAAATGGAACACGTATGGTCTTTCCCTAGCAGACCCTAAAGAACTAGTCTTCTCCCCCCATTCTGAATTTTTATTTTTTTTTAGGTTTTTACAAAATGAAGACTGCCTGTGAACTAAACCATGGTCTAATGCTACACGCTTTGATCACTAAACGTAATAATGACATACTACCGAGTGAATTAGTATCAGTAATCAGAGAAAGAATGGACGGAGTTAGAAAAGGATCCAGATGCGAAGATAATAAGTTACAATTTGGTAAAGGAAAATCAAAATCCGCAGCGAAAAGAAGAGCACGACACCTAGAACGATGTCACAAATGCGGAAAATGGTCACATGGAGGTAAATGTTCAAATAATCAAACCTATTCAAATACCGAATTTGTTACTTTATGCAGAGACGGACCGTTCATATGTTTAGAAGAAAAGACACTGAATGCTCGAGGTTACGCCTATGTAGCCATGGAAAACCAATTAAACCGACTATCTTATGAATATAATAGATCATATAACTAAGAAATCTATTTCACAGGTATGTCTGTACAGTTTTTATTTTTATTTTTATTTTTAACCTTTTGATAATAAACGCTAATTTGTTCGCTAAAAAGTATTAAATTGGTATTAAATAAAATTAGGTTTGGCGACCGAAATTATTGATATCCTTCAAAAATTTATTACATCACTGCGAAATTTAACGTTTATTCTTAAGGTATAAATATCTTTAATCAATCAACCCAAAATATTTCAAAAATTCGTCATGAGTTAAATTAGGTCTTTGAACCGAAATTACTTTACCGAAAAGAGGGGCGCATATTTTTGATAATATTTGATTGATTAAAGTGGGATAAAAAGACAAAAAGATTTTTAATTTTATTTTTACCATGTTTTTAATCTTAATATTTAAATCTTAAATTAATATTGTAAACTTTATAAAAACAATATTTTTAAAATTGTAAATATTTGAAAAATTAATATAAGTTTGGTATGAATTTATGAATTTTTAAATTAAGTTTGGTGTGAATTTTTAATTTTTAAAATATGAAATTTTAATTTTATGCATTTCAAATTTTAAGTTTGGTGTGAATTTTTAATTTTTAATTTTGAATTTTATATTTAAGTTGTGTGAATTTAAAAACAAAAATTTACTTTATCTCATTAAGTTAAGAATATGATTTTTAAAATTCGTCGTAAGTTGAAGACTAGGTCTTTGAACCGAAATTGCTTTACCCGAGGGAGGGACGAGAACTTTTATTATCATTATTTTTAATCTTATTGATTTAAAGTATGCCAAAAACATTGAAAAAACCCAAAAATTTTAGCTTTTAAAACAATCGCTACAAAAAGACAAATTTTAAAATTTTGTCGAAGGACGGACTAGGACATCGATCCGAAACGACCTCGTCCTAAATAACAAGGGAAACAAAATTTTAAAATTAATTTCTTAATCGATGTTTTTATAAGTTAAACCTTTAAAAAAAAAAAAAAAAAAAAAAAAAGAGCAAACTCCGCGACTCGCGGAGTTTGGAGCTTAAATCTCCGCGAGTCGCGGAGAGACCGGATTACAGAAAAAAAAAATAAGAGCTGCAAACGATCAGTTCACTCACCCACACACAAAACAGAAATATACTGCGAAAAAAGAACCCGAAAAAACCCGAAAATCACCCCCAAAAATCCCAATTTTTAACCGTTAATCACCAAATTTTTTGCTAAAATCATGTTGAGATGGATGATATCTAAGAATTACTCAAGAAAAACGGTAAATTTCTACAGCTAAACACCATTTAATTCGAATTTTAGTGTTCTTGAGCTATTTTTTCCCCAATTTGATTTTGATGCTTTTTAGTGTAATTAGACTTAAATTGTTTATGTATTATGCTTGTATAACCTAGATTGATGCTGTTTAACATGATTAGAAGCCTTAAACTTCAAATTTTGAGTAATCTAGGGTTTGTGTTCTTGAGCAATTTGGGCCTTTTTGATATAAACAGGTTATGGCCGATTTTTGTCATGAATTATTGCTAAATTGAGTAGTGTAACATGTCTAGGTAGTTAAATGATCCAAACTTTGAGCCTAAACATGATTTTGAGAATTAAAGTGGACTTTTTCAAGTCTAAAATTCATGAACTTGATTTTTGAAAGATAATGCCATTTGAGACTTGTTTAATTGCTAGTAATGATTATTTTGACATGTTATTTGAGTTGAATGCTTATGAACTTGGCGAAAATTTTCGTATATGCTTATTTGAAAAAGTGTAGATTTGATAAAAATGTGAAAATAAGCTTAAGTTTGATATAAATTGATAATGTCATTGTAATTATTTTGATTGATGATTTTGCTGACACTAATGCATATTTGGATGCACAAAATTTGTGTTTGATGTGTTTTGCAAAATGAAAGGGGTGAATCTTCATCCCAAGCCCGCAATGCTCCTGCCGAGAATTTGGAACAACAGGAGGTAGATAACTACTACAAGCAGGATGTACCTCATCCAGTCATGACCTTTTCCGATATGCATTTGGAAGAGTTGCACCCGAACCTGAGATTTGACAGACTTTGGATAGATTATCCAAAATATCAACGGGGTTTGCATACTCTTCACTCTAAGGTTGTTGAGGTACCGAGGGTCATAGAATGGGGACCCTTGGAAGCTGTAGAATTGGCCGGGCCAATTAGGGAATTACTTGTACAGAGGTATGGTAATTCTTCTTTTAATGACTGGATATGTTTATTCACCATACGCAGACCTGTATATAAAGTATGGTGTGAAGAGTTGTTATGTAGTATAGAGTTGAATGATCGGGTAGCTAGTTTAACCGATCGTTCTTTTATTAGATTTTTGTTAGGCGGTTCGATGCGCCACATGTCTTTACAGGACATGGCTCAGGCTTTACGTATATATACGCCTGAGGAGTTAGCGTCTGCCGATTGTAGAGGATTGATACTAAACGGTAGAAAGATAGATGAGAATTTTGATACACACGGTGTGTGGAGTCAAATGACAAGCCATCACCGTTTCAAAGGGGGAAACTACTCTTATTTGGATATAGATAGAGCCGAATTAAGAGTAATACATAGGTTTTTAGCTAATTCGATTACACAAAGGGGTAAAAACAAAGAAAAGGTAAATGAACAAGATTTGTTTTACCATATGTGTATTCGAGACCCACAGAGCGCTGTAAGTATACCATATTGTGTGGGTTATTATTTATCAGCTATGGTTCGGGGGATGCGTCCACATAGCATAATAGGAGGTGGTATTTTTATTACTTTGATTGGTGAATATCTCGGTGTGGATATAAGTCGGGGGGGATTATTAGTAGAAGAACCAGAACCCCGCGACACTATAGGTTTAAATGTATACCATGGTGCGAAAGTTTTGAAGCGGCGAAATAACGCCGCAGTACGATACCATGGTAGACATCCACAGGTGGAGAGAAACCAGCAACAAGGTAATGTAGGAGGGGGGAATGAGATGCAAGAAATGCATAGGTTTATAGCTTCTCAGGAATACGAAAATGCTAGACAGAGAGCATTTGAAGATTGGCAAGTTCATCAGAACCAGATCATAGCGCATTGCCAACATATAGGTAGAAACTATATTCCTACACCGAAACCCGTCTTCCCTCCTTGGTCGATAGAGATGCAGCCACCATATCCTACGTATGACCCTGCCGAAGCATTCTATAGCACTTATGGTTATGCCTGGAACCCCTATTGGTACCAATATCATCCTTAGTTTACTTTTTATTTTTTTTTATTTTGTAATTTGTAATTATTGATACATTTAATATTTTTGTTAATATTGTAATCATTTTTATAATTATCTAACTTTTATTCTTAGATTTTAATAATTTTTGAATGTGGGGTAATATACCAAACTTCAAAAATATGTATATATGTTTGCAGTTTATCTTATGTACACAACAGGGTAAAACAACGCATTTTCAAAGACTGGCATTAAGTTCAGCAAAAGCAACTAATTTTGACGACAAGATGCAAAATATATGTGAAATAACAACAAGACGGAATGAACAAATGATGTGCACCATTTATCATTCAGCAAACAAACGCCAATATATTTGGAAACTTTGGTAAAAATTTAATCATTTTCACACAAATCACCCTCAATAATTTAAATTGTTACTGATTTCTTGCAAATGAGGGCATTGCAAGATCTTAAGTGTGGGAAGGGGTTAAATTCTTTCGGATTTTAAAATTTTTATATTAAACACTTGGTTACCATTAAAAATACTAGTAAAGCAGTAGTTGTATTAGAATCTAGTGCTCTCTGATAAAAAAGAACAGCCCTAGTCTTATATACTGACTACCCAATTCTAGTAAAATTTTTCAAAATTTTCAATTAAATGAATTCAAAATCATGTTTATACATATTTATGAACGATAAAACTAGGTTTTAACACCGAAATTATTGTTACCTCGGAAAGGACTTAAATTGAGAAACAAACTAAAATGTTAAAATTCATTTAAAATGGAATAGAGGACGATAAAAAGGAAAATAAAAGCCAAGTGTGGGAAAATTTACCAAGTTATTTTAAACATATGTCACATATATCTGTAACAAATAACTGAAAATACTTTTGCTTTGGACTAAACTAAACTGTTTTACCCAATGAAAGAAAAGAAGAGATGGATCTACACGATGAATCAATTCCATCATTAAAAGGAAGTAAAGTCTTCCGAAAAAGAAACGCGCTTCTTGATTTAGGTCATGAAGTTGTCGTTCAGACCAGCTGTAGGTTGACGAAAAATCTAGAAAAGTCATCACTAAAATCAGCAGGAAATCCACGGACCTCAGCATTAAACAGGGTCGCCAAGTGGTCAGATTTATCCTAACCATGAGAAGGATTTATCTCGTACAATGGGGGGGCACCGTGCAAATTAGCTGGATAAGACTAATGAATCAGATCCCCAGAAAGGATAATCTCCTTAAAGATTAAAAATCAGCTTTTAAGACTGATATTACTCAATCCTTGAGATTGACCTTAAAGATTGAGAATTCAAACTCATGGAATTCAATGATATCTAAACTCGAGCTTAAACGAGAAAATATTTTGATCAAAATTACAAACCGATTTGTTTTCTGAAAACCCTATTTTCAATGCGTTCATTACCATTGAACGTAAAATCCTAGGAATTCACCTGGAATTTATTAGGTCACCTGAACTAAATCGGGTGTCAACCGTAAGAACGGTGGTTGCATAGCATGGTCAAAGACAGGACCTTGTGCCATACCGAAAAATTATAAGGGTGAGCTTTACTATTGCTCCTACCAAGGATAGTAATTGCGTCCGACACGTTATAGACCATAATCAAAAGCATGTCACGGGACATTGCCTTAACAGTTGCTTGTTCAACGCTTTCCTTTACAACCGGACGGTAGTTTGCCAAAAGGTAATATACGGGACAAGTAAACTGGACGTGTTGCTTTCCAAATACAAGGTTTGCAAGTGGGTGACACAAAACCGCAAGTTTTGAGCTAAAATTTTCAAATCTGAAACCCACCAAACCCACAAAAATATTTTGCAAACACGGGTAAAGGGTTATTCCGGAAAACTTATCTAGGGTAAAAACTAGATTTAATTTTCAAAAGATCAAATGTTTTCATAAAGATCCAATTTCCTTAATGGATCTAAATTTTTATAGTCATGTGGGACTGTAAACCATATCGTTACTACCATTGTTTATACCGCCGTATAGAAATCACTGATGTACAAAGTGTGAAGAATAAAGAAGTGATTCTAGTATTTCAAGACAATATTGCTTGAGGACAAGCAACGCTCAAGTGTGGGAATATTTGATAATGCTAAAAACGAACATATATTTCATAGCATTATTCCTCAAGAAAGACAAGCTTTTAGTTGCAATTGTTCTATTTACAAGAGATATTCGTTTAAATAATAAAAGGTGAAGACAAAAGACAGATTCGACGAATTGAAGACGCAAACGACCAAAAAGCTCAAAAGTACAAAAGACAATCAAAAAGGTTCCAATTATTGATAAGAAACGTCTCGAAATCACAAGAGTACAAGATTCAAAACGCAAAGTACAAGATATTAAATTATACGCAAGGACGTTCGAAAATCCGGAACCGGGACCAGAGTCAACTCTTAACGCTCGACGCAACGGACTAAAAATTACAAGTTAACTATATATATAAATATAATATAATATATAATTAATTATATTAATTATATATATATTATATATATATATATATTAAAAACCGTCAGCAGAGAAAACTCCAAGGACTGAGCTGTAATTTCTATCTCCGCGACTCGCGGAGTTTGAAGGGCATTTTGCCGCGAGTCGCGGAGCCCCAAAAATCAACTCTGGCTATAAAGCCAACCGAATTCTGATCAAAATATCATCATCTTTTTCTTCCTCTTCATACGTAAAATTTATATTTATATTTATAATTTATATTTTAATTTTAATTATAATTCTAATAATAAGGGTATGTTAGCGAATGTTGTAAGGGTGTAAGTCGAAATTCTGTCCGTGTAACGCTACGCTATTTTTAATCATTGTAAGTTATGTTCAACCTTTTTATATTAATGTCTCGTAGCTAAGTTATTATTATGCTTATTTAAAACGAAGTAATCATGATGTTGGGCTAATTACTAAAATTGGGTAATTGGGCTTTGTACCATAATTGGGGTTTGGACAAAAGAACGACACTTGTGGAAACTAGACTATGGGCTATTAATGGGCTTTATATTTGTTTAACTAAATGATAGTTTGTTAATATTAATATAAAGATTTACAATTGGGCGTCCCTATAAATTACCATATACACTCGATCGGACACGATGGGCGGGGTATTTATATGTACGAATAATCGTTCATTTAACCGGACACGGGAATGGATTAATCGCCACTAGAATAATTAAAACAGGGGTGAAATTACATTCAAGGGTAATTGGTGTAATTGTTAACAAAGTAGTAAAACCTTGGTTTACACGCAGTCGATAACCTGGTGTATTCATTAAACAAAGTATTAAAACCTTGTTACAATTCGAATCCCCAATTAGTTGGAATATTTAACTTCGGGTATAATAATAATTTGACAAGGACACTTGCAATTTATATTTATGACTGATGGACTGTTATGGACAAAAACCAGACGGACATATTAAATAATCCAGGACAAAGGACAATTAACCCATGGGCATAAAACTAAAATCAATACGTCGAACATCATGATTACGGAAGTTTAAATAAGCATAATTCTTTTATTTCATATTTAATTTCCTTTATTTTATATTTAATTGCACTTCTAATTATCGCACTTTTATTTATTGTTATTTAATCGCACTTTTAATTATCGTACTTTTTAATTATCGCAAGTTTATTTTATCACACTTTTATTATTCGCAATTTCATTATCGTTATTTACTTTACGCTTTAAATTATGTCTTTTATTTATTTTATATTTTACATTAGGTTTTAACTGCGACTAAAGTTTTAAAATCGACAAACCGGTCATTAAACGGTAAAAACCCCCCTTTATAATAATAATATTACTTATATATATGTTTGTATTTTTATAAAAGTAAACTAATATAGCGTTGAGCTTTGTTTAAAGATTTCCCTGTGGAACGAACCGGACTTACTAAAAACTACACTACTGTACGATTAGGTACACTGCCTATAAGTGTTGTAGCAAGGTTTAAGTATATCCATTCTATAAATAAATAAATATCTTGTGTAAAATTGTATCGTATTTAATAGTATTTTCCTAGTAAAATATAAGCTATTTTGTATACACCTCGTACGACATCACTAGGGTCTCTATACCTGGAACAGAAGGGGATGTCAAGCCCTATGGATCCATATACAACTATACGCGCCCACCAGTTCTTATAACCGACAGCTACTAGTTACCAAAGCTAAGGGATTTTCGGTTCAAACTCAGTGTAGAATTTAGTATGTACTTGTATCCATTGCGTTTAAAATAAAGTGCATGTATTCTCAGCCCAAAAATATAGATTGCAAAAGCAATTAAAAAGAGAGCAAATGAAACTCACGCATATAAATATTGTAAAACAGTTAATAAAGCATTTGCATGTATTCTCAGCCCAAAAATGTAATGAGTAAAAAGGGGTAAATGAAACTCACCTGACAACTTCAGAAATAAATCACAGAGATGTGACCGAATATCGGAATGCAAGTAACCGTAGACCTCAACCTAGAAAACATATGTTGGTCAATAAGTGTCTAATAAGCTAGGTCGGTCCATAGGGTTCGTATAGTCCTATTGCTCAAGTCCGACTCATAAATTTAGCAAAAATTAGCAAAAGTCAACAAAAGTCAACAAAAGTCAAAGTAAGTCAAATGTAAGTCAATCGCAAGTCAAACACAGTCAACATAGTCAACACAAGTCAACAATCTCATAATATTACTCAAGTTGGTCAAATAGTCAAACATAGGTCAAACTTACGTAATTTATTTTCATATATAAAAAAAATATATTATTTACATATATGTATTTTTTAGGTATTTTGCAGCTGATTTCGTGTCCCACCAATTTCGATATAGTACCTTTGGTCGTGACCATTGGAACGTATATCATCCCACCTTTCTATAGCTAGTTTATTTGACAAAAACGGAGTTACGGTTTAAAAGTTACAGCCTTGCGAAAACAGCCTCTTGAAACATAAAAAGCTGATAAAAATTGCTGTTAAGAGTTCAAAATCAGCAACGACTGCCCATTTTCACGCTTGTTTTAAACCCGTTTACACTCAACAAAATCATACATATAATATACCGTTTTAAAGCTTGTCGTAAAGACTTTCAATATCAACTGATAGTTTTTATCCAAACTTAATCGATTTCAACTTACGAGCCCTCAAAGTAGGCCCGAGAGTCATTTTGACACTTTTGTTAAAATACTAAAATTTTTCCATTGACACCTCAAATTCTAAATCATAATACTTGAGCATGTAAAAATCATGTCACAAGTCCAAAATGATATTTTAGACGTGTTAGATACCTTTGTTTCTCAAAATTTCGTATATGGGTCAAAGTAGGCGCGTATGACCCAAATGGGTCATAAATACCCATTTTGACCAAAATATGGAAAAACTCATTTTTAAAACATTACAATCTTCAAACTTACTTAAATTAATATATCGGACGTGTCCACGGTGCCCGTTACCCATTTTGACACTTTTTGGCTTAAACGGGTCAAATGTTCAAACCGGCGATTTAAATTACATGGTTTATATATATATATACAAAATTACCACTTTAGAACACCCCACACTATATGAAACAGTTAATATAAGTGTATTAAGTTCATACAAAAAGTCCCAAGTCTCAAGTATTGGTCATTATTTTTATAACCCGAAACATTTGCAAAAATACAAGTTTAAAAAAGGTAGTTACAGCAGCAACTTCTGTGATTTTTAGAAAAATCATCGCAACTCCAAATCAGTCACCGCCAATTGGAGATGCGGTGTTTTTAAGTGAAGAATCTACAGAAAAATTCCCATAACCTGGTTCGACGCAGATCAGACCCAGTTGCAGAAAACGTTAACAGTGGTTCGTGCAGTTTTCAGAATTCAAACAGCATTTTTATTAAAATGTACCAAACTTTGAACGAGCGTAAAAGTCTAAAGAAAATTCGAATCGACCCGATTCTTGAGTCTAGTATCAGTGGTTTTTCAAGTTCAACAACCCTATGAACTCATATTAGCAGCTACAAGTCATTAACCATGTCAAAAACGTTCATAAACAACATATAAAAACATAACTTAAATCGTTCATAACTTAACTTCTATAAATCAAAAACATATGATATCTAAACGAAAAGTTAATAATTTTTCAAGCTCATTTCAAATATCATCATGTCATAATCAGAATATAAACTCAACTTTTCCAGAATCTCAGTTTCAAATACGAATTTTCAACCCGAAATCAATTAATCATAACTTTTGATCTAGAAATCGAAATCACATGATATCTTAATGAAAAGTTAATAATTTTTCAAGAGGAATACATTTATGCACATACCATAAACTAAAAATATCATTTCATATCAGTAGCATACCATTCAAATTCGTGATCATTCATAAAACGAGTTAAAACTTCAATTAAGCATAACATGAGCATACAGTAACGAAAATTCGAAATTCCAAAGCCCAAACTTATTAGTTTTTCAAGAGGATTCTGATTATTTCATAATATTATACATTTAACAAGTTCAAGTTTCTGACCTCACACAAAACAAATTCGTGATTCATCAAAAAGTCATCAATCGATCAAATTAACGAATAATATCATGCATACATACAAGGACTTGAGCACTAGACACTATATCTACCCTAGAATGTAACAAAAACATGAAAACCCAAAAATTAGAGTTTTTAAAACTTACTCTAATCAAGAAATTGTTGGTATGGATGTGTAGAGCTCTTCGAGAGGAATCCGAATATGTAAACGATTTTATGATTAAGTGATTTCTTGAAGGTGTTCTTGAGGAAAGAAGATCGATGATGATGATGATGAATAGTGGATGGGTGTTCTTTGAGAAAATTGTGTACGTGTGTGTGTTAGATGAAATGAATGATTGAATCAGAAATAATATAGATAAGATAGAGGTCACGGTTTTAAGTTAGGTAAACACGGGTATTAGTGTGTAGTCACGCGTTTAATAGTAAGAAAATATAGATATAATATATTGTCAAGGGTGATAATTAAGTTTTTATCCGTTAGTTAAAATCCAATGTATCCTATCTTAATATGATTCAATAATTGGTAAATTTTATATTTATAAAAAAACATACATCTATATATATATATTGTTCGAAACCTTTTATATTTAATTCAAATCAATTATTAAGAATATATTTAAATATCATTTTTATATTTAAATTATATAATAAAGTAATTATAATATTTATAAATCATGTGTTACGTAATTTATGGGAGTAGTTGGCAAGTGAGTCGCGAATTTTGTATCTATTATCTAATATATAATAATAATAATAATAATAATAATAATAATAATAATAATAATAATAATAATAATAATAATAATAATAATAATAATAATAATAATAATAATAATAATAATAATAATAATAATAAACAGAATTTTTAGTTTGAATTATTAGTGTATATAACTATGCACATACATGTAGAAACGTTTGTATAATATGCGTATAAATACTTGTTGAATACCAATAAAAATATAAGTATTGACATCCTACTTAATTAAAATGATTTTTAAAACTCAATTGTTATATAACATAATTATTAAAATTAATAATCATACGTTTTGTTGTCTTAAAATATATTTTTCTCGTTTTCACTAACCGTAGTGTTTTTAAAAAAAAAACATATAACCAATATTAATAATAGTATATTAAAAAAAAATTACATACAAAATTGTAAATTTTAAGTAACAGTTGTTAAGTTTTTAACGAAAAGTTAACGTAAAAAGTCGGGTTATTACACACCGTGTACATCATTACTAATCAACAACGCGTATAATGAAGTATTAATTAAGTAGTGAAATACTCTGTGAAGATTATGAAATCTCTAATGTTAGAGATTATTCATTTCTAATTCCAGCCTAAGATCAAATGAGCTTAATTTAGTATTAACTCATCAAATCTGTATTACATCTGAAGAAAATATATATATATTTTCATAAAGACTGTAATAAAATTCTCTGGTACAAAACATTATTTGTGAATTTTTTTTAATGGGTAGGTAATACCCGAGAAATATATAAATTCACAATTAACATCTTACACTATACAATCTTCGATTCTGGTTCAGCAAATCAGCAACTATACTCACTACTTTCACAACAATATACATTCTTTTATAGAAATCAAAACAACCATACTCATTCAAGTTCAAATACATATCCTGATTTTGAAATTACAGAATTCAATTCGAGACATAACCGGTATCATCACTCTTAGAATTCTTATATCTTTCAAAACTATACTTTGACTTCAAAACTGTGCTAGAACATCATATGTATATTAACGATTACAATCTGTGTTCAAACCCTTCGAAATTCCTGAAGACACTTCAAATAATGAACAATCGAAATGATGATCCAACCACACGTTACCCACAGTTTTGTACCTGAAAAAAAAACCTCGAAACCAAAGTCATAGTTTAACACGTATCCGTGTCAGACCCTTTGGCATTTATTAGCTAAAATAATTTTTCAATTCCTTTTCAAAATAGACAGTTTTGTCACAGTTCCAGCAAGTCAACTTCAACTTTTCAGTCAAAACAGCCTTATTATAACCTTGATATATATACGTTGCCCTTTCGCAATCGTTACCGGGGAACCGTTTATGTCCCACCACATTAGCAATAAACTTACCAACAACTTCACTGATCTTTGACTTTCTGAAAAGTCCTTATATTTATCGAAACCCCATCATTTACTCATCAGCATCTTGTAACAAGAATTTGCATACCAATTACTGGGAATCAGCAATCAATATTTTGAAATCTCGCAGCATGTATACACCAACAGTTATATGTGCACATATAATGTCTATCTCCAAGACTTACATACTTCGAATGTGAAGTTTCTGAAAAACACCCTAAACCGCGAACCAGTTCTCCGAATTTTGGAATAATGCTGATGAAGCAGCAAAAACTATAAACGACCTTAACAGTCAATAGTTTGATGATAAAGAATAGTGTGTTGGAAAAGCTCAGATAAAGAGAAGGTTTGGAACTGGAAAACGGATTGGGCAAACTATGAAGGAAACTGTGGACAAATTACAAAGACGAAATCTACCTTCAAAGAATCCAAATGATTCAGTGTCTGCTGAAATCCTTAGAAATTACCTTGCTCTTTACTCTAAAACCCTTGCGGACGATATTCTTCATCATCCTCTTATCTTAAATATTCTAAGATATCATCGTATCTTTCATTATAAATATCCTCCATATTTCTGAAGATATTTTCATAACTATTCTTAACTGAAATCTTTTATCTTTCTGCGATATCAATATTACATTAGAAAGGAAACTGTTTTAGTTTCTAAATTCTGAAACCTTCGAGTGTAAAATATGAATGTTTTTGAAGTAGTGTTGGGAACTGAAGCATGAGTTAGTACAATATAATGACACTTGATCAACGTGATTATATTACAGTAAGTCATGCTGAGTTTCTAATGGGACATGACGATTCACAGACCATACCGTCATCATGTGCCATGTTTTATGACTCTGGTATTCTATTAAATCTCTAAAAATATCAAGAAAATATTTTCTTGATAATTCAGTCTTTACCAGGATATTCTAGTAATTTGACAAATCAAGATCGTGCCATTTCAATTTCTCTCTTAGAACATTAGTCATTGTTCATTCGAAACTCCATACCTACAAATTCTGGACCATTACTTGCGAAAAGAAAACAAAAGCATGAAGCTCCGAAATAGAAATGGGAGTATAAATCGCAGCAAATATGAGAAAGCATTAACTGTGGATGTCAATGATTATAGAAAGACATAAGCAGGGATTCCGAAATATAAGGGAAGAAATAAAGCCAACAACAACTCAGAAATTACAAACCGTGTATATCGATGCATATAGCAATATAAAGACACGGGAGAACTAAAAACACTAGAAAACTAAGAGTATAGTAGAAGTAAATAGATTCTTTCGGCGGCAGATGAAAAAGAAGAATGACATATATGAAAGTTAGAAGTATATCAAGAATCAGAACTGGATGGAGTATATTGACGAATGCTTTAAAGTATGAATTCAGGGAGGAAGAATAAAAGGTATAAGCTGTGGAAATAAGGAAATGAAGAGGGTGGATTTATACTAAGATATCCGACAGGGCAATCAAAATAGACTATCGCATTTAACCAAAGAGGATCCTAATTTCTTTAATTTCCGAAGAATCAAATATTATTTAGATTTCGAAGATTGTCTTCTAAAATTCCTTGAATTCCAAAAATCAACCGTGACTACGTCACCGGATAAGACGGACATGTATTTACTCATTTTCACTCTTTTGCGATAGCTTCACTCGTACTCTTCACAAAATCAAATTGATTTATCTATATTACCCAATGATGATAAAACTCTAATTTTCAGCTCTTATGCGTCATGAAAACATACTTATTGTCAGCCATGACGATCCCAATCAAATTTCGGGACGAAATTTATTTAACGGGTAGGTACTGTGACGACCCGGAAATTTCCGAACAAAATTTAAACTTAATCTTTATATGATAACATTATTCCGACATGATAAGCAACAAATTTTGACAAGTTTTAAAACTTTTGAAATAAGTTTCATACAAACAATTGACCAACCATTTGTTCGACGATTCACGAACGTCATAACTTGTATTAGATATATACTTATGTATATATAAGGATATATGAATTATATCTAACTTGAATATATGATAGTTAAGTATCTCATTAAGTATATTAATAATGGGTTATATATATATATATATATATATATATATATATATATATATATATATATATATATATATATATATATATATATATATATATATATATATATATATATATTGAGACTACTAACTTAAGGGTTTCGAAAACAATATATATATATGTAACATTTAACGACGTAATAACCCTTATGTTAAAATGAATATATATGTATTGTATTAAGATGTATTAATACACTTTTAAAAGACTTAAATACATATATTAACATAAGTATATTCAACAAAGATAACTATACTCGTATTCGCATTCTATTTCCTCATGAATTCTGTTCGTATTTTTACGGTATTTTTACCCGTCTAATACGCAGCTTATAGATGTATAACTATTGAAAAATACACTCCTTAGCAGCCCCATTTTTGGATCCTAGCATCTTTTGTCTTGTTAATAAGTCATGAGACAAAAACTCACAAGTTTACTAACTATTTTGGCAACATATGACTCCATTATTAACTTAAAATTCGTCCATATGTACCACCCCATTTTTCCATTCCATTTTCTCATTCTTTACTCCAAATTACTCTCTCAAAATACTTCTATCTTCATACTAGATTATCACCAAGCATTTTCCTCATCATCTAGCTTTAAAATCAAGGCAGAACACTTCTTAAAACTCTTGTTAAATTCCTACTCTATTGCTATCTTAATAAGTTTATAAAACTTGTAAAAACTAGAACTTGTTTTTGTGGAAACCAAGCATGTTTATAAACTAATGTAACCTTACTAACTTGACTTTAAAAACACTTATTTATATGTATTATGATATTATATTAAGTTATTATAAGAATTTATAACTTGTATATATGTATAACACCTTAGAACTTAATATACAACAATTGGTCTCTTTCGGTTCTTGAAAACTGTTTTGATACACGAATTTAAAAGCTATCTTAAACTTTGTTTTAGAGCATATAACTCTGGATATATGTTAATATATATGAATCAAGATTTCTGTAATTTTTTCATGATTTTAGACGAAGTGAAAGTATTTTTCAAAAATTCATTAGTTGACTAATGACAGATTTTATCCGAATCTGTCCACCGTTACAAGTTAAGGGCATAAGCCTAACTTCTACTATGAAACCAAAAATTTTCGATTATGTTTTGAAAACACAACATATTAAGGAGTCTCCAGCAACTTGATTCATTAAAAACCATGTAGTAACAAATAATTTATGAACCGAAAGATTTGGCTAAGATTAATGTTGTATGCTTAATCAATCTAACTAGAAAACTATGCTAACTAAGACCTGAGCTATTTTCCTTGATAACTTCTGTTAGTGTATATGTTAATAACTAAAATATAGAAGGAAAATTAAAAATATTGAGTTTAGCTATTTTTCATAGCCTACGGACTGTTCTTATGACGAATTATTGAACTGTGCGGACAGATTTACGCACCTGTGACAAAATGAAATTTTAACTAACCTATACTCCGATTCAGAGCATATGCCAATTATGGCTGGTTATAGGACTCAAATACCTTTCCAATGGTGGCTCTTACACCTATAGAAGTCGAACACACTATGAGATATACCTATCGGGAGTTGACTATTTAAAATCAGGAAATCTATATAAGATTTAAAATAAGACTAACAACTAATTACTAACTTAAACAAGTAAAAATATTATATAATTAATATATAAACTTGTTTTATCAATATTATATGTTAATAATACTATTTAATATATATAATTGATATAGGTTCGTGAATCCGAGACAAACCCTGCATTTGTTCAGTGCCGTCATATACATAATTGCTACGAAATACAGTATTGTGAGTTTCATTACTCCCTTTTTATATATATTTTTGGGCTGAGAATACATGCGCTGTTTTATAACTGTTTTACGAAATGGACACAAGTACTAAAAACATATTCTACGTTGAGTTGTACCACTTTGCATATTTTTCCCTAATAGCTTGGTAACTAATATTTACATGTTGTAAAAGCATGTAAGCGCGAATCCTATTGATAGATCTATCGGGTTTGACAACTCCAACCGGGCTAGTCGCTCTAGTATCGTAAACGGTTGCATAGTACTTCGTTTTTACTACACTTGGTACAGTGTAGGGAGATTTCATAATAAAGGGAATATGCCACATTAATTGTTAAGTATGGTTACCGAAGCGCTCAACAACTTATAGAATACTTTTATACACTTGCGAGTGTACGGATATTTATAGAAACTGAAATCTTGTGGTCTATTACTACTACGGAAATGATTGATTATGATAAACTAATGAACTCACCAACCTTTTGGTTGACACTTTAAAGCATGTTTATTCTCAGGTATTAAAGAAATCTTCCGCTGTGCATTAGCTCATTTTAAGGATATTACTTGGAGTCATTTATGACATACTTTGAAAGACGTTACATTCGAGTCGTTGAGTTCATCAAGATTAATATTAAGTCAATTATAGTTGTATGTAATATGAAATGTTATGCATGCCGTCAATTTTTGATGTAAAGAAAGTTTTTCGTTTAAAAAATGAATGCAATGTTTGTAAAATGTATCATATAGAGGTCAAATAACTCACGATGTAATCAACTATTGTGAATCGTTTATAATGTATATGAACGGCTCATTTCATTACTATTCACCATTTTTGTCTATTAGATAATATAGTACTCCTCCGTCCCATATTAATAGTCCACGGACAAAAAACACACAGTTTAAGGAAATGTCATAAAAATACTGTACTTTCTGTTTACTTTCCAGTTTTACCCTTATCTTTTCTTTCTCCTTTAATCATATCCACATACATTAAGGGCATAATAGAACTTAAGTTTCTTATTCTTTTCCTATTTATGAAAGTGGACTATTAATATGTGATATCCTAAAATGGAATACTGGACTATTAATATGGGACGGAGGGAGTAATTATATTATGTGGATTTGGTAGGTTGAACTGATTATTTCTTTGTTTATTAATCTTAGTACATGTAAAATATTTTAACGAGAAACGTATAATTTTGTACGATGATAACTATCGCGTATGCAGTATCGCGCGGCTAACCTTATTCTCGTTTATTATTATTATTATTATTATTATTATTATTATTATTATTATTATTATTATTATTATAAATAAATTATTAGAATTTTATCTATAAATTATCAAAAATTATAATTATAAATATTATAATGATAATTATATATTATAATTTATACTTTATTCATAATTATAATAAATAATTAATAATTATAATAATTGTAATTAATAATTAATTATTATTATTAATTTATTAATTATAATTAAAGAAAATATAAAAAGATTATAAGAAAACAGAGTTACGGGTGATATAAATAATATTAAAGTTTGTTTGCCCTATTTTGACCCCCTAAAGCTTGAATAGATGCGCCTCTCTTCCTCCCTCTTTTATGTGTTCGTCCTCTCAACCCCCTTCCCATTAACCACCATTACTTCTTTACCTGCAATCTTCAAGGGCAGATCACAAACATATCTTTCTTTCTTTCTAAAGTTTCGATTTTTAACCCTAATCTTTATCAGGTATATCCTTTTACTTCCCCCCACCCTATCCCCACTTTATTCCTCAAATTCCATCTTTCTTTCTCTTTATATATTATACAGAATAATAACACTCAAATAATGCAAATTGGGTTCATTTCATTGTACCCCATCACTATTTGTACTCAATTTTAGCTATAATCGTTTCTATTTGAACAGTTGTGATCTTAATTAGTGTACAGATTTGTAGGGTTTGACTTTTTTTATTTTATTTTGGGGTTATTATGGGCATACCAACTGTTTGATTATATGCTTGTATGAGAATTTGATGCTAAAAAGATTTGATCTTTTTATATTTATAGGGTTTTTTTTGTTATGTAATTTGTTCTGTTTTTCCTTCTATTGTTTCAATATGTAATTGCTGATTGCTGATTCAGATTATGATTCCATTTGTTATGTTAAATTTCTGATTTTTATATTAGTAAATGGTGTTCAAATTTCATTACTTTCTACAAATTATAGGTAGTTTGTTTGCTTAGTTAATTATGAATTATGAAATTGGAATCTTTTGCTTCATTATAATGTGTAACATACAGTAACTTTTAGCTCTATGCCCTTTGATGTTTAATAATTTAATCCATCTTCAACATGAGCTTTGTTTTTACTTGACGGATTTGTTTGTTTGGATTTAAATTCCTTACCATGGTAGTGTAATTCTGAATTTTGTGTTATAGTGGTTGATATCATGAGTATTTGTCTGTTACATCTTTGTGATTTTGGTAAATGTCACCTGTATATTTTCTCTTTAAATCTCAATTATGCTTGTGGATTTGGCTTATTAATAGAAATTAACTGTGTATTGCGCTTGCAGTAACAAATATCCAGGTTTAGTTTATTCAAAGTTACAAAAATGGCAATAGTTTTATCAAAGAAGATGATAGCGATTTGCCACTACGGGGGTGATTTTGATATCTATGATGATGGTTCTATGAATTATATCGGCGGTGAGGCATATGCTGTTGATCTTGATGAAAATATGCAGTTGGCGGGGTTCAAACAAGAGATAGCTGAAACTATCGATTCGACTGTCGATGGGATGATCATTAAATACTTTTTACCTGGGAACAAGAAGAATCTTATTACTGTATCTAAAGATAAGGACTTTCAACGAATGGTGACTTATTACAAAGAAGCTGATCAGCTTGAGGTTTTTATAATGAAAGAAGCACCGCCTGGTAAAAATACCAAGAAAAAGCAGCCTGCTCGTAGGTAAATTTTTATACTAAGATTCACTTGATTAAGATTCATATTATTACTTGCAATCCGGCGTGTTAAATGCTAGCAATTTGGATTTGATTATAGGGTAAGTTTTTATGAAAATAATTGTTTAGTTAAATATCCAAGGATTAAACAAAATTACTTACGTACCCCTGCAGGCACGGATGGACCTATGAAGGGAAACCGTGGTCAGCCGCTTCCGGCGATCAGATTTTTAGTGTATACGCATGTTAAAGTTCAACGTTTTGCCACCTTTTTTTTATTTTTATTTTTTTATTTTTTTAAATTCCCAACTTTTTGACCAGTCAAAAGAAATTCCCGAATCCGCTAACCAAGGGTTACATAAAAATTTCTACCTTACCTTTTATAACTTGATTTGAGAGACTTTGGTGGTGTTTGTTTTTTATAGTCCGCAGATACCGCAGATGTTTTTAATGCATAAGTGTTCGTTTTTCTGAATACATAAAATAAAATAATGTTTTATTCTGGCTGCTAACTTGCACTTTCGAAGTGCTGCAGACATGATTAAGTTATTCTGCAGACATAAAAACAAACAGTTTTCACTATTCAGTATCCAGTATCCAGACCTTTAGGCCACAATGCCACATGTTCTCTATAGACATAGTCTGCAGATCTTCAGACAAAAACATCTTAAAAAAGAAAATAACACCTTCATATCCATTTTATAAACCACATTAGTTTTGTAATAAAATGTTCATTATCGCAGTTCTTTTTCAAATGGAATATGTACACGCCCACTACAATATGTATCATACACCTTTTGTTAAAAGTGGGACTGGAACGCACAATCTCTTGAGTTTAGGAGATGTATGGCTTGAAAGTATGAATTGCATGGCTTTTATCCTGTTTAGCATGTTTTTTCTTAATCTACACAATGTTGATTTAATTCATTTGAACCGTTTGAGATCAAACACAAACCCAATTAACCCATTTTAACTAAATGTGTTGAAAGTGCCTCCTGCTAATTACTGCTAGTTATCTTATTCTGCTTATTTCTAGCTCAGTCTCACTTTCAGAACACACATTTATTCTGCTTATTATCATTTACGGTTTCGTACCGTGTAATGTTTGTGTAGGCCACAAAAGACAACCCCAAATCCGGATGCGGGTGCCATTGTCCAGACCACCCCTGCTTCTACCGTAACCACTGGCCTGAATAATGCAGTCGCTCTTAACGATACCGTCGACATCGAAACGAACACCGACATCACTCCAGCTGCCGTTCCAATTTCCTCTATGGATAACGATCAACGCATAGCTGCAAAACAATGGGAGAATCTCATAACAGGTGTCGGCCAACGTTTCCATTCGCTAGCTGAGTTTCGTGAAGCCCTTAGGAAATACTCAATTGCACACGCGTTCAACTTTGTGTACAAAAAGAACGAGAATCAACGAGTAACGGTTAAATGTAAAGCCGAAGGCTGTCCATGGCGTATTCACGCATCGAAACTTTCGACCACGCAATTAGTTTGTATTAAGACGATGAGGCCCCTTCATAATTGTCAAGGAGTTACCTCAAAGGCTCCGTTTCGGGCTAAACGAAGCTGGGTTGGTAACCTTATTAAAGAAAAAGTTAAAGAATCTCCTAAAATTAAGCCTAAAGATATTGCTAATGAGCTTAAACGGGATTACGGGATTGATTTAAATTATTCACAAGCGAGGCGTGCGAAAGAATACGCTCGTGAACAACTTTTGGGATCGTATAAAGACGCGTATAGCGAATTACCGTTCTTTTGTGAGAAAATAATGGAAACGAATCCGGGTAGTCTTGCTACTTTTAGTACGAATGAGGATAATAGTTTTCACCGTTTGTTTGTTTGTTTTCACGCATCGATATCGGGTTTTTTACAAGGTTGTCGACCGTTACTTTTTCTCGATAGCACACCGTTAAATTCTCGATACCAAGGAATGTTATTAACCGCAACTGCAGCCGATGGTGATGACGGGGCGTTTCCGGTTGCGTTTGCGGTTATTGATGAAGAAAATGCTGATAATTGGCATTGGTTTTTAAGTCAACTCAAAGTAGTGATCCCGACAACGGGTCAAATCACGTTCGTTGCCGATTTTCAAAAGGGTATACGCGAGTCTTTACGAGAAATATTCGGCCCGGAGTGTTTTCACGCTTATTGTCTCGGGTATTTAGCCGAAAAACTTAATAAAGATTTAAAGGGACATTTTTCACATGATGCTAGACGATTAATGGTTGAAGATTTATATTCGGCTGCACAAGCTGCGAAACTCGAACAGTTCGAAAAGTGTACCGAAGACATAAAAGCCATATCGCCCGAAGCTTATAATTGGGTTATACGAAGCGAACCCGAACATTGGGCCAATACGTTTTTTGGCGGGTTGAGATATAACCATATGACATCTAATTTCGGTCACCTTTTTTACTCGTGGGTGTCGGAAGCAAACGAGTTGCCGATAACTCAAATGATTGATGAATTAAGAGGTAAGATGATGCAATTGATTTACACACGAAGAGTTGAATCGAGTCAATGGATGACTCGGTTAACACCTTCGATGGAAGAAAAGCTAAAGAATGAGATCATAAGGGCTCGATCGGTTCAAGTTTTAAGGTCGCATGGGAGCAAATTTGAGGTTAGATACGGTGAAACGGTTGATGTGGTTGATATTGAGAATTGGGATTGTAGTTGTAAAGGGTGGTTGCTTACGGGGTTACCTTGTTGCCATGCGATTGCGGTTTTAGAGTCGTATGGGCGGAGCCCGTATGATCATTGTTCGAGATACTTTAATGTTGAGACTTATCAGTTGACTTATGCTGACTCGATTCATCCCATACCGAACGTTGAACGGTTAGTGGATAGTGAAAATGAAGATGGTTCGATTCTGGTTACACCTCCACCTACTATGAGGACACCGGGTAGGACTAAGATAAGAAAGGTTGCCCCGGGTCGGATCGGACCCTCCGACTTTCTTAAACGCCAACTCCAGTGTGGCAAGTGTAAAGGGCTCGGTCACAATAAGAGATCATGCAAGTAGGTCTTTTTTCCCCCTCTTTTATACTAGTATTATTTATTTGTAAAGGTGCAAAATGGGCGGGTAATGATAAATTAGGAGTTGACCTAAATCATTCTTGTTTTTTTTTTTTTTTTTTTTTTTTTGTGTAACTCTAATAATTTCATTCCTTGTTATCACTTTGATCTAACTATTTATTTTCCAGGGAGATTGATGAATAGTAGGCTGCAAACTGTCACAAGATAATAAAGCAATAAGGAGTTGAAGAAACTGTTTTGATTTGTAGTTCTTGATTGCAAGCAATTTCTTTTTTAGCGTAGGTTGTTTTCTGTCTAATGTAAATGCTGATAGTAATTCCATTAGCAGGCTTTGGTTTTGATCAAGTTTTTTAATTAGAGGTTAGTTTAGGATATGGATGGTTGGTTATTTAATGTTTATGAACTGTTATCTTTGTAGTGAGTTTTTTTTTTTGCTTTGAACAATTTTACACATTTTTTTCTGCACAGTAAAATTACTGCCTGTTTAAACCTGTCTGCCTTTGAGTTGTATTAGCTGTTGATATCTTTGTTATTGTGATACATAACCTTTTTCATGACACTTAAATTTTCAAGTAATGTGCTTCAGTTACATAGAAACCCAAATTATAACTGCATACATACAAGGATTTCCAATTTGCAGCAACACCAAACCTCACTGTTTTTTGAAGCTTCTTATAAACAAACCCCACAAAAAACCAAACTAAACCTTATTAAACAATTATTCCATAGTGTGTTGCAAGTATGACCCTTTTCGGATTCAAGCACCAAATAACATAAAACTACGTTTGTTTCATACAAGAAAGATCGTTATAATTCATCTAGTTGGTCGCCGGGCTTGGCTGTGTTTTGGAGTTCAAATGGATTGTTTCAGTCAATAGGCTTGGATCAATTTGTATAATTGGATCGTTTTGTGGGATGCTACAGTAATTTGTATTTGTTTGTTTAGGTTAGTGGTGTATGTTTACAATGTATTTTGGTTTGTAATTGGTCATAGTTCAATAGTTAAGTCAAATAGACCGTAGGGTATTACCAACCAGACATCGAGTCTGAAATCTTAGATATTCTAAACTATTTTAGTTTAATTTCATGTTTTTTTCGCCAAAGAAAAAACTTATAATTCATCTAAAACTAGATTTGTCAATGTGAGTCATGTGACTGATACAACAGTTGACCAAAAGTTCAAGAACATAAGCCTAACTTTAATGTGCTAGAACAACACAAGAACTTAATAACACCTAGTCTTCTATGTTCTTAACACATACCAAACTAAACAATCCAAAATTATGCAGCAGCACTATTACACGATGCACACTCAGTTGAGTGGGGTTGTTTCACATATCGTTGTCGATAATATCCCGCATCATTTGAAGTGGGATGACCCCTTCAGTTCTAATCGCGTCTTTGGTTGGATCGGGACTGATAAAATACAACGTTGGTAGACCCCTTACCTGTCCATGTCAAAACAATACTCGTTATATTAAGACTATAATGCCAATGGCGCACCAACCACAACATGTGTGGCTTCAAGTTACCAATTATTTCGAGTATTTGTCACTACAAAGATAAACAATAATGCCAATGTCGCATAGCGATATCGGAAATGGGTCGGGGCATCTTGCCACTGACAGAAGGTTAGGGGTTTTTAATTTATCAAAATGTGTACATATGTTATCACTTCTCAGTTTATAACCAGGAATTCTCTACTTGGGAATATCGTATTTGACAATGTTTTCTGTTTTTTCAAGAAAAATTTTCCAGAAAAAAACCCTCCATTTTTCCAGAACTAAACACACCCTAACCTTTTTCTTAAGACAAAAATATGTACGTTCAATTTTGTAATTATTAATGAAAAGAGAATCCTTTTATTATGTAGTACAACTTGGCAAGTGTATCATTTTGTTGTTCAGTGGTCTTGCATTATAATGATAACAGACGTAATGGCCAGATAAATGTTTCTTCGAAGGCCTCTGTCAAACAATTAGGTGTGTTTCCCACTATGTGACATCACTTTACCATCTAGAAAAATTACGGGACAATTACCTGCATATCACGTGCAAATCCGTACTCATCGTCTGTGTCAACCTTCACTATCATCGCGTTGCTTTCGTACTCGACTGCAAGCTGTGGGAAAAATTAAAATGAACTAATGTCAAAATGAACACTTCAAATAAAATTTTTTACTCAAGATGAAGGAACTCATCTTGAATACACATATAAAATGGGAAACAAATGTTAAAAAGTTCAAATGAAGATACGGTTACGTCTACAATAATTTATCTCGAAAATTTTCAGTTAAGTTTATGATTTTATACAGGATTTTGCCAATTTATGAATCAGAACTGCAAGAATCATATCACACATATTTTTAGCAAAATGACAGGCATTTACTAGTGAATAATTTATAATGTGAAAAGGAATCGTGTGACTCCTTGGATTGACTTGTCCACTAAATATGAAATACTCTATGTAGCTGAGCTGACTAAATTATTAAGGTTTTATTTATTTATTTATTTATTTATTTTTTTTGTTAGTAACTACGGAAAATAACACCTGAGCCACCTTTGTTACCCTGCTAGTCAAACTACTACGTCTCAACCATTTCAGCAAAAGACCAACGTATTTACTATTCGTCAGTTCATTTATAGTGCGAAAAGGAATCGGGGTGAATACTCAATGAGTTAACATTATAGCATTTATCCATTTGCTCCCTTTACCCAGAAACTCAGCTACCTTTCATTAATTTTAACATACTCTTTGCTGGGTCGTTTATTTCATTAATTTTAGAGAGATATGACAGAATGATATTCATCACAATGTACAAACAGACACAATATCTCATACATGTAGGTTTAATAGCTTGATATATATATATATAAGTGAAGTATAACCATACCATTTCAAGCTCTTGAGCCATCAATATACATGGCCCACACCATGTCGCATAAAAACCAATTATCAACGGTACATTTCTTTCTCCTCTTACCACCTCCTGAATTTCTTTAGCGGAAAACTTTTTCTGCAGCCACAAGTTCAAACAACACAATAATTCAGGAACACAAATAGATAATAATACCCTGAAAGAAATAGATATTGATATATAATGGTTAACATAAAGAATATATTCAAGTATGTACCACAAGCAAACTTAATCATAAACTCTATATCAATTTCCATTGTATACGTTTTTCAAATGCAAAAAAAAAAAAAACAAAAAAAAAAAAAAAAAAAAAAAAAAAAAAATTCCCGTTGTGTATATATCACTATCATGCTGTACAATAGTTCTAAAAAAATTGGTTCGTGTCAGGGAATTAAAAAATTACAACGTATTACACATTTTGCCATTGTTCAAATTTTCCGGCTACAATAATCATCAACCTTGTTAATGTGCTTCCTTTACATCATCTTTATAGGACTTACTTTCACATGTGTTCCACAACGCTCATTGCAGAATATATCAAAAATTTGAAATTGAACACATAACTAAGTTTAACGACTAAATTGGCACCACAATTTCTGACCAATGTTAAGTGTAGACTGTGGACACCGAATCAAGATAAATTGCTACTTTTTGACACTGACCATAAAAAAAAACCAGATTTATAACAAATACTACACCTACTCAACATTAACAAGTAAAAGGTAAGTCTTTGAAGTTCAAATGGGCTATAAGATCCAAGGAACAATTACTACAATATCCTATCAAAGTTATATATGCTAAATCAAAAGTAAACCCCACAAAAAAAGTTAGAAAATTTATTAGAAAAAGAAATTCCCAAATCACAATAGGAAGCAGATATGAACTGGGTATGTATGTATTGAAATAAAAATGTAAGGGTTGACTTTGAAGATCAAATAAGCTATATACATTTTCCACCTGATAATTCAGTGATATAATGCACAACTAAATTGAAATCTATGGAGCATATTACTAAACCTTACAAAAAAAAAAAGTTAGTAACTTAATACAAAACATCAATATCAAATTATAACTAAATCCCACAAAAAAGTAAGTAACTTGATGTAAAATTAACAAAAAGAAATCACAATTATTATCATATATGATATGGGTATTTATGTATTGAATTAAAATTAAAAAAGAAAAAAAAACGTACAACAAGGTAATCTTGTCGGAGAAATTTTCCAGAAGGCGGTGTAGCAGGCGACTTTGTTCTTGTTGGTGGGGATTCAATTGATGTTGAGGATGATGATGATACAATAGTGGATTTGGTAGCAGTAGTAGTGGATAATATGGTAGCAAAATTATTTGTTTTTATTTTTAGAACCGAAACAGCTTTCTGTGGATTAAACAACGAAAATGATGTTGTTGAAGTGAGTAGCATTTTCTTTAATTTTAATCTTTAAAGATATCTATATGAGTACAATACAAAGAAATAGATACAGGAATTGAAGTGAGTGGAGAAGAAAGGTTTTATGGAGGGTTTACGGAAATTGGGAATTTTGTATATATCAGTTTATATCCAAGTTATAAACATTATCTATATATATATATATATATATATATATCTACATCTTTAGTTATGCATCAACTATTGACTTGCACTAACAATACTTTTGTTACTCGTATTCAATTTTATTTAACAGCTAAATTTTTATCGAGTAAACCTACCAAGACACTAGAAAAGGCAAACAAAACAAGCTTACAAAAGCTTCATTAGCCTATTATCCTAACGAATATTACAATAACTTCACTACATAATAAATCTCTTTTATTTAATTTAAACATTATAAGAGGAGCAATATCTCTCCTCATTAATATAGCTTTGCCCTTAATGACCATAGAATGATTTCTAAGATTTGATCACAACCATTCATTTACACTATTAGCTAACCAAAAAAAAAAAAAAAAATGAATTAGCTAATCATTCATTAAAAAAACTATAATACCCTTTAATTAAATTATAAACTACAACACATGCCATTTAATCAAAATACCCAACCAGTAATTGATTAGAGTCTCTCGAACTAATAATACATACATCCACGAACCCTAATGTTTTCAACTTCAATCGATCGTACATGTAGTTAGTTAATTAAACATCAATCATCGTTTCATCTACATATTATACAACAGCTGCCATTGAATCAAAAAACTTAAACGGATTTCTGACGATCAATTTAAGCTCTCTGGATCGATTCAAGCTTTTGATTTGAAGAAAGTACAAGTGCAGATACACCATAAACATCATCGTTTATCTTCGTCTATGGTCAATTTCTAACCCTAACATCTTTTGATTTGAGATTCGTCATTTAAGTTATTAAGTCATAAAAGTTAACATCAAATTGAAACGGTTCTGTCAAATTCAAGCTTAATTAATGATTCTCGAGTGTTAGGGTAATGATTTAGATCAAATTTTATGTAGAATTTCTTTCCTAAAAACATCTAAATTCGAATTTGAATTTAGGAATTTTGCGCTCATTGCAATTCTTCGTGAGTTGAATCTGATTCTGTATGATTTTAGTTGTTTAATTTCTCGAATTAGATTGCTGGAATATTAATATGTATTAAGTAAATCTTGATTGAATTAATTCATGTACGAAATTTGATCTGATTGCTACTGTATTTCAGTTCATCGTGTTCATCACTGTTACTCTTCATTGTTGAATTTGATGTCATGAGTACATTTGTAGTTAAATACTGGAAGTAAGTTTTTGTGGTATATGTTAATGCTTGTGGATTGTTACTCCAGTCCGTTTGTTTATTTAATTGGATCATCATGGCAGCCCAGTATTGGCCCAATAATCAATTGAAGAAGTCAGTATGTCGAGTAAATGGATGTGCACGTTTCATTTATTTAGTTAATAGATAAGCTTGAAAGTTTAGTTTCAATTAATATAAAATAATTTATGTTGAAGTTTGAAATAGGTGATAATGTTGACCGAGTTTAAAGGGTCACATACATAGAGAGTGGGTATGTACCGAAGTTGTGGGCTGGTGGATATTATCATGGGTAGTTTTCAGTAATTTATTAGTACGGAGTAGTATTTAAGAAGCATGTTGTTACTTGTGTAGAGAATTTGCAGCCACGTAGTCCTTGTGGTTACTTGTGGTTTTTTTGTTTCTTATGAATTTATTTGCAAGTTTATGTTAGTATTTTATAAGTATGTTTCAACATTATCTACATTTATTTATTTACGTATGATTATAATATTAAATATTATCTGTTACGTATAATCTCTTTATTAGGTTTAGTAGAATTAGTATTTATTTGTTTAATTAATTGTTAGTGTTGGTTTGTAATTCTCACATGCGAAAAGAATATATCACAAAATAGTAACTGGTCAAGTCAAACCTATTTTGTAGGATTAAATGGGTGTATTTCTTTTTTTTTCCGGCGAAAATAGAACTTTCATTATAAAAAAGATAGGTCTTTCATCGAAACGATGAAAAGAACCATATACAAAAGTAATACAAGAGAAACGTCATTCGGCCTCCAAGCTAACAAAATTCCTATCACAAAGGGATTTAAACCGAATGACATAAAAGACCGGATAGTGGGAGTAACTGGTGGTTCGTTAATGTAGGTTGAGTGTAGTATATATATCGCTATACTGTTATGAATAAAGAATGCCGAAAAGAACGGTTAATAAAAAAATGTAGTCATTATGTGTTTTTAGTCTTCATACTCATTTAATTATTGAGTATAGTATTAGCATTTTCCAACATTATCATACAAAAAGAATACTAATTCATATTTATATCTAAAGTTAATTTCACATATATTATATATGGTTTGAAGTCAACTGTGGTATTATAAATAAACTAACAATATTGTTATTATCGAATTTTTATACGAAATTTTCACAAGTTTAACAATTCGACATTTTCTTTATTGAGTAAACAGATCCTATTAACTGTGCATAGAAATATGTAATATATGGTTTCAATAACACGATCAAGTGGTTTTAACTCTTCAGAGAACATTTATGTTAAGATATTGATCATATAAACAAAAATATATTGTGTTGTAAAATAGAGTTTCGAATTCGGATTTCTGAGAGTCATGTAATCACTTTCAGATCAAAGTATTTCGATGGTACTATTGAAATCTCTAATCGGATAAAACTCAGAATTTATTGAACAAAGAATGTTTTGTGTGTGTGTGTGTGTGTGTGTGTGAATTGATTAAACGTACCAGTAGATGAAATAACCAAAAAACGGGTTCATAACTGCCGAATGGCAGTTCTCTCTATAACTGCCGAATGACAGTTTCGTAATTGTTAAATAGGGTTGCCACCCCTTGGACCCCGCTATCGGGGGCGCTGCCCCCGAACCCCCGTCATAATCAAGACAAGTTCAAACAAGTGTGCACTCCACACTTTCCCAAACTTGTTCGATATTTATCAAGATTATTTTGTTAACAAATTAATCTCATTACACTTAAATCATATTGGTGACACAAATCACCAACATATTGCAACATTATATACAATTAACGAATCTAACAAGTAATGCAGCAAAAATCAATGTATTCGGTATTTTCTATTTTTTTCGGGGATGTCTCATGTAGAATGATTTCTCGTGTAGGTTAGTGGATTATGATCGTTAAATGTGGTAAGAGTAAGCAATTATTAAATTTTGATTATGTTACTATTATAAACCTTTGTTGCAGATTATCATTTAACTTTTTAGTTAATATATTAAACGATCATATCATAATACTCAAACTGTTAAATTGATACTAAATATTTTTTAAGTAAACCCGCGAATTCGCGGATCTTTAACTAGTTTAAACATTATAAGAGGAGCAATATCTCTCCTCATTAATATAGCTTAGCCCTTAATGACCATAGGATGATTTCTAAGATTTGATCACAACCATTCATTTACACTAGTAGCTAACAAAAATAAAATAAAATGAATTAGCTAATCATTCATTAAAAAAACTATAATACCCTTTAATTAAATTATAAACTACAACACATGCCATTTAATCAAAATACCCAACCAGTAATTGATTAGAGTCTCTCGAACTAATAATACATACATCCACGAACCCTAATGTTTTCAACTTCAATCGATCGTACATGTAGTTAGTTAATTAAACGTCAATCATCGTTTCATCTACATATTATACAACAGCTGCCATTGAATCAAAAAACTTAAACGGATTTCTGACGATCAATTTAAGCTCTCTGGATCGATTCAAGCTTTTGATTTTGTGATGACCCGAAAATTTCTGACCAAATTTAAACTTAATCTTTGTATGATTAACATTTCCGACATGATAAGCAAAGTCTGTAAAACTGAATCTCATAATTTTTGAACTACTTTTATATATTTAAATACCCTTCGGTTGTTTTCGACGATTCGCGAACAATTATATAGATACATATATACTATAACTTGAAAAGGTAACAATGTATTAATTGTTTGATACCGTACATTAAACTTATTGGTTTAAATATCTATTTGAATATATATGATAAGTTGAAATATTTATTATTAAAATTTATTTATAGATAACTTTCAAGGTGTATTTAAAAACTGATTTATATATTAAAAAGATATATACATATATATAATTTCAAGTTATTTAGTAAACGATAGTAACATTCGTTTATTGATTCGATTGATATTTAGATAAGTTAACTAAAGCATTTAAGATGAACCAGTAAAACACTAATTTGCTACAGTATTTTCAAATTGCTACAGTACCCAAAAATGCTACAGTGTTTTCGAGAATCACTATTTGCTACAGTGAAATTGACTTTGCTACAGTGAATTGCTACAGTAAAAATTGACTTTGCTACAGTAACTTTGCTACAGTAAACACTATTTCAAAATAAATAAATAAAATATACATATGTATATGTATATACTGCGAGACGATGATTTATAGAAGCAAATAACCAAAACACTTAATTGATTAAAGCTACACTTAGAGTGACATAGTTATCAATGATTAAATTTAATTTTTGATAAAGGTACACGTCACGTAACGAAAATTGCTAGTTTTCTAAGCGTACGTAAGGACGTTCGAAAAACCGGAACCTGGACATAAGTCGAGTGACGATGTACGACTTATCGGAACAAAAATTACAAGTTAACTATGCAAGTAAATTTAATATAATATATAATTAATTATATAAATTAAATATATTATATTTATATTTATATTAAATAATTATGTCGACAAACAAAAAGTTAAAAGTTTGTGAGCTGTCATACCTTCCCATGCGATCGCATGGGAAATGGCTTGGGAAGCCATGCGATCGCATGGCACCCTTTTGCTGGCCACATCTATAAATTCGCGATTTCTGCTTCCGATTCAATTCATTATTTTTACTCCGTATTTATTATTATTATTATTATTATTATTATTATTATTATTATTATTATTATTATTATTATTATTATTATTATTATTATTATTATTATTATTATTATTATTATTATTATTATTAATCTTATTATTAATCTTATTATTTTTATTATTAGTATTATTATTTTTGCGATACAAAAATAATAATAAAATATTACGACGGAGTGCTGTCCATGTAATTTTCAAAACAAGTTTCCGAGCGAGCTAGAGCTAAGGAAAATATGGGTTATTGCCAAGGAAATTATGGGTAATGTTCGAGGGTATTTTTGTGAATCAAACCTCATGTTTATCATCTCCGATGCGTCTACGTGCTTTCCTACAATATTGTATATCAATATTAAACAGTGAGTTCATTTGATCCCTTTTTACATATATTTTTGGGCTGAGAATACATGCGCAGTTTTAAAAAACTGTTTTACTAAATGGATACAAATACTAAAACTGATTTTGTGTGAGTTCATTGATCCCTTTTTATACATATTTTTGGGCTGAGAATACATGCGCTGTTTTATAAAATGAATACAAAAACTAAAACTGATTTGAGTGAGTTTCATAAGATCCCTTTTACTCTCTACATTTTTGGGCTGAGAATACATGCAAATGCTTTATTAACCGATATACAATATTTATATGCGTGAGTTTCATTTGCTCCCTTTTTAATTGCTTTTGCAATCTACATTTTTGGGCTGAGAATACATGCACTTTATTTCAAACGCAATGGATACAAGTACATACTAAATTTTACACCGAGTTTGAACCGAAAATCCCTTAGCTTTGGTAACTAGTAACTGCCAGTTATAAGAACTGGTGGGCGCGAGTAGTTATATATGGATCCATAGGGCTTGATATCCCCGTCCGAGCTAGAGCACTAGCCTTTTAACGGATGTATGCTATTTGAGAAGCGTACACGTTGGTTTGCGTGTATTATTAAGATGATTATACAAAGGGTACAAATTATATATACGTTAAAGTTTAGTTACCAGGGTGCTCAATTTCGTAGAATATTTTGATAAACGTTTCTGGATGAAACAACTGAAATCTTGTGATCCACCTTTATATACAGATTATACGAAACATTAAAACTATGAACTCACCAACCTTTGTGTTGACACTTGTTAGCATGTTTATTCTCAGGTTTCCTAGAAGTCTTCCGCTGTTTGCTTATATGTTAGACAAGCTATGTGCATGGAGTCTTACATGGCATATTTATCAAGGAAACGTTGCATTCACCAAATTATCACCATGTATCTTATTTTGACTGCATTGTCAATGGAAGTATTATTGTAAACTTATTTATTGTGATTGTCTATATGTAAAAATCATCAGATTTCGAAAACCTTTGATTTAAATATTCATTTATGGTGTGCCTTTTCAAAAGAATGCAATGTTTACAAAACGTATCATATAGAGGTCAAAGACCTCGCAATGAAATCGATGAATGACGTGTTCGTCCAAAGGGATTTGGAAGGATCGTCACAGATTTGAAGAAAGTACAAGTGCAGATACATCATAAACATCATCGTTTATCTTCGTCTATGGTCAATTTCTAACCCTAACATCTTTTGATTTGAGATTCGTCATTTAAGTTATTAAGTCATAAAAGTTAACATCAAATTGAAACGGTTCTGTCAAATTCAAGCTTAATTAATGATTCTCGAGTGTTAGGGTAATGATTTAGATCAAATTTTATGTAGAATTTCTTTCCTAAAAACATCTAAATTCGAATTTGAATTTAGGAATTTTGCGTTCATTGCAATTCTTCGTGAGTTGAATCTGATTCTGTATGATTTTAGTTGTTTAATTTCTCGAATTAGATTACTAGAATATTAATATGTATTAAGTAAATCTTGATTGAATTAATTCATGTACGAAATTTGATCTGATTGCTACTGTATTTCAGTTCATCGTGTTCATCACTGTTACTCTTCATTGTTGAATTTGATGTCATGAGTACATTTGTAGTTAAATACTGGAAGTAAGTTTTTGTGGTATATGTTAATGCTTGTGGATTGTTAGAATTAAATTGAAACAAATGATTTTCTAATATATATCTTTTCTTGCAAACTGGAATTACAGCTCACAAAATGTATGCAAAATCTATTTAGTTTATGCTACTAATTTGATTTGTGCAAACTGGAATTACAGCTCACAAAATGTATGCAAAATCTATTTAGTTTATGCTACTAATTTGATTTGCAGACAATACAGTTGCCAACACAACACATATATCAAAGCACCAAAGACAAGAAGCCACAGGCTGTTATGCTCCGAGCACAAAAAACTTTGGTGTTGGTAGTTAAGTTGGGTAGGCCACCATTCGTGCAGGTGTTAGGTGAGCTTGATTTAACTATCTTTATTTCTTAGCATGATAAAGGTAATATTAAGAGTGTGTACCCTTTTTGTTGGAAATGTAACTAGAGACCTTAAAATGTAATTTCTGAAAGTATGACTTGTAAACTAACGATTGGATTTAATTTCATGTCATTTTTGTATGATATTTATCCTCTGACTGTTAACTAATGACTGTTAACTAGCTGATGTAACCACACATCTTTTGGTATTAGACAGGATGCTCAACAAGAGTTCATTGATCTTGTGAAGTGGTTCAAGTTACACACCACATGCTTTCATTGAGCCAATGGGTTCGGTATGTTTTTGCTTCTTTCTATAACCTACATATTTTTGGTATCATTTTTTCACCTTCAGATGGATTATCCACATGTATGACGCTTTTCAAGCACCTGATAAACCTATTATTTTGGCTCAAAGTACTACTATGATATGTATGTCGAATATTTACTTTGTTGTCGTTTCTTATGTATTTTTGTGTGGATATAGTTGCCAACACAACACATTCTGTTTTCAATAGAAGTCAAGTAGGTAACGATTTTTGCTTATATAAAATTTATGGCTCATTGACTATTTGCTTTTACAGGTTGCAAAATGGAGGGGTCGAGTGGGTTGGGATAAACCCTGAACATCCAAATATTTATATATTTTGAGATAACGCGTCTCTTTTGAGGACTAAATCTACTTTGGTTAAGAACGTGGATACAACTCTTTCTAAATATCAAAACTATCTGTACATACATGATGTGGGCTTCTTGTAGGAGCAATAATGATGATGCAGATGGGTTGAGAGCTATTGATCTTCTGTATAACAATGCATTTGTTACTAGCTGTTTCAGAAAAAGTCGGATAAGAAATATTATGAGAATTTACCACTATTATGGCCTTTTGATTTTGGGACCCTCAAGAAGAAGGTACTGTTGTTTCTATTCCAATGTTTTCATGTTATTACTATACTTTTGTATAAGCTACTACTCACAAGTAGGTGAATTATGTTGTCTTTTTTAACTAGGTATAAATCATCGTGACTATAAAGCACAATAGTGGTATCTGTTATATCTATTTAATGATTTAATGATACACTGATAACAATATTTAATTAATTAACATTAAAACTCAAATATTTGGTTTTTGAATGTAGTTGAAATTAGGTGGCTTATCAGAATCGTAATATTGTATAAATTTAATTCTTCGATTTCATCTCGACACTCAATATTCGTAGTTGACTATAGACCTTCACGAGTTACTTCATTTCCCATTTTTATAGGAACTTCTGTACATACTAAGTTGCATTGATCCATTTTACAATGAAACTCTTTGTACTGCTTATTCGTCTTCATGTGCTTATTCGTTTTTATTTCCCCTGCTTACATAAATCTACGATTGATGTCATTTGGTGCAGGTGATCTTTTTTAGTTCAGTTGGGTCATGTCACAAGGACAATAATGGCTATATTTGAACAATAAAAAATGCATAGGTCGTGTAAAATGTGAAACAGTCAGGATAAAACCAGGGAAAATGGGTTTCGCTTTTTTGCATTTTCAGCAGTTGGAAGCTCGAAGCAACGCCAACAACTTATATACTGTTCAGGCACCAACTATTGACCCAGTACAATTGGTGATCATGTACGAACACTGATGAAAGAAATATGCTTGCAAGAATGCTCAACCGGTTCAGTAAGTTGCTTTAACTCAGATTTGAGTATTATCTTATACGTTGTAGTTTTTGTGTATAACATGAAATCAGTTGTATGCTCAATAATTCTAGAGCATTTTTCTTAGTTCAATAGTTGCTGGAAGTAAATGACATATTTTATTAACTATCTTCAGCTAGAATTTTACACCAGGTGGTCATTGATTAATTTTATGGAAGTATGATGGATTTAACACCAACTTTAAACACAGTTAGACTTTCGTTGTTGTAAGTTTATTATTTATCATAACTGATATTATCAAAATTTTAAAAGCTCCTTTTCAAAGTTGATAAATTAATGTACTTAGTCCATAAGTTACAGTATCTGAAGATAGTGTTCTCTGCATTCATGAGCTACAACTTTTGAATACATCTTCTCTAATAAATCAGATGACTTTTTCCTTATGTTTTTTTCTCGCTATTTTGGTGCTGGTGTTTTGGCGACTTTAGTAGTTGTTTTGACTAGGGAACTTTGAAAACAGTCTGAGAAGTATACAGAATTTTATCGAATGAGCGTAGTATCATAGATTCATAGCAATGTATTGTTCTACTGAGGTTTACATGTCTATTTAGAATAGTTCTCTATTTTAAAATAGAGTCTTTTAATTTATTAATGTGGGTTGTTTAGTTACAAAAAAATGTTAGATTGTAAAGTGATGCTATTATGAAAATAGAACATTGTATGCCTGTGTTTGACAAGATATAAATAACCATTTATATAATGTACTAATACAACCATGTATATATATATATATATATATATATATATATATATATATATATATATATATATATATATATATATATATATATGCATATTTATATATGAGGACTAGTGCCGATGGTCTTTTTTGCAACTAATAATGGACCCAAGATGGGTAAAACATATTAGTTCATATAATCATGAAAGTCTTTAGAATTATTAGAAACAGTTTAAAAAATTAGGAAACTAAGTTTTCCGATGATTCCTTCCTATATGTAGGAATTCATTTTTTTTTATTTTTTTTACCAATTTGTTGCAGTAGTCGTGTTTACGTATAATTGGTTTGACGACATCTTCGTACTTTTTTGTTTTCATTGCTTGTTAGGGGTTACGGTTATTGGATTTGAGAATCACTATTCTGATATCCTATTTCAGGTTGGAGTATGAGAAAAAGATGGAGAAATTGTTACACTCATTGCTAAACGCATTCCAAAGTCTGGTTGTGAGGTTCGTGTGTTTGTGATTGTATTCATCGTGTCACAGCCTACACTGAATGTCTTAGTGATTACTATTATAGAAGTGGAAGCTTTAGCACATATTTAACTTATTTATCGTTGTAGGCTGGAGCATATGGATTGTTACAATGGTAAAGGTTACATGTTGCTTTTACATTATTAACTGGTATTTGGTCCTTACCTAATTATACAATAGCACTTCTAACAAACAACCTAACAATCCTATTCAAATAAAAATGTATGAAAAACGTGTAGGGAAGTTGGAGCAGATGGGAAGAAGATTCAGAAACTGTAGGGAAAATAGCCTTCTTTTTTTGGGTTATATAAAATTGGTGGATGATTGTTTTTGGTTGTGGAGCAATGGCAAGAAAACGTTTTGAAATTAAAAGGCCCAAATCACTGGAATTAAGAGGCCCAGTTACTGTTGGGGAGTTACTGTTGATGAACAGTGGGGAAATTTGCTTAAATGTAATATGTATAATATATTTGAAATTAAATAAAAAGTGTGTAGAATCAAATTTCTTATAAAAAACCCGCAAGGTTGCGGGTCTTAAACTAGTTAAAGAAGATAAGACAAATGGAATCAAATAACAACTTTTCTTCATCGTCATGTTAGCAAAAACTGATACCTCCAGATATGCCACAACGTAGAAGCAAAATGGCATATAATCTCGACTTGAAATCAAAATGAAGGTGACAATTATTTATCTAAGTAACAACTTCGACCCAAACATTAAATTGAGGTAGGTTAACATCGACCAAACCCAAATCTTACTCCATAAAATAGTCGCAACCGAGCAAGAGAACATCAGGTGCTCGATGGACTCCATACGATGATCGCAATTTGCACACCAAATGTCGTAAATGTTCATTGACCATTTAGAGAAATTTAACCTCGTAGGAAGCCTATCCATCGATAATCTTCAAATAAAAATGTTAATTATGCGAGGTAAAACCTTGGACCACGTTGTTGCAGTGTCTACACTAGAATGTATCATGTCATCAATAAAAACTCGCGTTCAGCTAACCTGAAAAATGCCATCTCTATCTATATTCCACTCCCATCTATCTTATGAAATCGCAGGAACAAAATTACCAATATGTGAGCATAAATCATGCAAAAGAAAAGCATTACACGGGCCTGACGCGTGACCGTTCCCACTTTCATGATCTGTTAACAAACAATCCGCAACATTGCAATCCTTGATAACCATCAGGTGATACAACCGACCGAATTTTTGTTGAAGCGTATCATCACCCTTCCAATTGTCTGTCCAAAAATGAACTGACCTCTCATTAATCAATTTTAATCTAAGAACATCAGCGGGACACAATTTGTAGCCTTAGCTCTAGGGAATGATTATTAAACGTCATTCCATACACTGTCATGATACAGACCCTCATCTCTTAAACCACCATCTTTACCATAAATTGTGAAGGAAAACTAAAACAATTTAAGTTAGATTATTATGTTGGGTGATTATTTGGTTACTTGATTAGAAAACTAGGTTAACGACATTTGAACTAGGGATTTAGTCAATAATATGTGAAAATCGATAGATAATTGCAGTGTCATCTTAATTATAATTGTTTAAACGAGTTTAACAAGAAATCTTGATCTGAAGGAATTAACTCTATGTGGATACCTTTATCTTTATTGATTTAAGTTTAATTTTACTTTACGCATTTTCTTAGCTTAAATAAACTGAGTATTCCCTATTTTCTTAGGATAATTATTAGTTTTAAGTTTTTGAATAACCCGCTCTCTGTGAATCGAACTGGTCGAATAATTGTTAAATTACTACACGGACTGGTTTTAGTTGCGTGCATTGTGTGATAATCGATATGTATTTTGCTAATAATTTTGGAGTACGAAATTACACGCCATGCGTGATGAGTTAAAGTTGTTAGTATTAACTTGGCATTAATATGAACCCTAGCTAGGATTGATGGCTATTTTCAAGATGCTTTTATATATTGCATGGATCAGAATTCATATGTTTGAGTAAAGATCCATTGATTGTCTAGAGATTGAGATAAAATTGTATGCATAAGTAGAAAGTATGATTAATGAACCTAGTTAATCTGAATAATTGCCTCTAATTAGTTTATACCGTATGTCAACCTAGGTAGTTATATTTATTATTGCATGCAAACAAGTTGAAGATAATAGATTGACTAGTATACACCTAAATCTTGGAATCTAGATGAACATTGCAACACATTATATGTTGTTGGGGGAGAATGTGGGTTAAAATGAGATAATGCTTAATGACTATACTAATCTTAACCCATAAGAATAAGTATTTTGATGATGACATATGCATATAGCTAAAGGTGATGGTAGACATCTTGACATAAATAAACAAGTTCAATAATCCACACTTGCTCTAACAAAAGACCAAAACAAAAGAAAGCTTAAAATGGAAAATGAAGAACACGGCTAAACCACGGTCAACCGCAGTTCAGACCGTGGAGACTTGCACTCAGATTTACGAAATCTGAGTTGCACGGTCGACTCCACGGCTGACCGTGGATCGACCGCAGAAACCTACTGTCCGGATTTTGATCAAAAAATGTTTGACCACTTTCGGGCATCTATAATTCATGAAACCTTTTTAAACATACTTAGGATAGTTGCCTCCTTCATTCCCAAAGGAGTTTTGGTCACTAGAATACTAATCTTGGTTAATCACGCCTAATGACACCTGATTACAATTAGGACTTGATTAAGGAAAATACATAAGTGTTTTAGGAAAACATGTACATCTAAAATGTATCTAGACATTCTTAGGATGGTCACCAAGTCCCAACCAAGAGTTCCTATTTCCTTGTACATGTGTTGGATATTAATGTATCCCAACCAAGAGTTCCTCTTTCCTTGTACATGTGTTGGATATTAATGTATGCTTATACATTAATCTTGCAAATACCACTTTGCAAGTAAAACTTACATAGTCTTAGTTCAAGGCTATGTTATCACTATAATCTTAATTTTAAGATTACTTAGTGATCTCTTGCTAGTCATTACATGTATATTACTTTACTACTTGATATTAGTACATGTGTATTATTTGACTATGTGTTAAGTGCTAATTGATATGTAGTTATTTAATATATGTATGAACCATGTCTTGCATTCCACCAACTAGTATTTGGACTACTTCATTATATGCTTATATTACTTGGATAATATTTGGAATGTCATAATCTAGTAAACTTAAAAAACAATGAAACAATAACACACATAGGTTTGCGTAAGTCTAAAATTAAGTTTATGAATAAGTTTAAACTTGATTAACTTGATGTCTTGCAACATGTTTAATTGTTATTACTTACTTAATTTGTCAAGACATCATTACCACACTTAAATTAATTACAAACAAGTTCAAATTTGAATACTAACATGCTTTGTGATTAAAGTGAGTTTGTGTCATCAATGACATGTTGACCAACCAATAGAGATTTTGAAAATGTGTTAATTACAAATAAAGGATTATGACAAAACTGAGATTGCCACAAATGATTATCATGACTTGTATCCAAGAATGTTAGTGAAATGTCCCGTTCATATCGATTATAAACGTTTCATATTAATTGATTTCTTTGCGAGGTTTGACCTCTATATGAGACGTTTTTTAAAGACTGCATTTGATTTTAAAACAAACCATAACCTTTATTATATCGATAAAGATTTAAAAAGCATAACGCAGATTATCAAGTAATGATAATCTAAAATGTAGCGTTTACACACGACTATTACATAATGGTTTACAATAATATTACACAACAATTTACGTCCCCGAATGCAGTTTTTAAACAATATATTACAAGCATGCTGACTCCAAATCTTGTTCTTAATTTAGCATGCAACAGTGGAAGCTCTTAATATTCACCTGAGAATAAACAAACTTAAAACGTCAACAAAAATGTTGGTGAGTTATAGGTTTAACCTATATATATATATATATATATATATATATATATATATATATATATATATATATATATATATATATATATATATATATATATATATATATATATATATATATATATATATATATATATATATATATCAAATTGTACTAATAGACCACAAGATTTCATTTTTCATAAATATCGATCTGCATAAAAATCATTCATATGAATTGAACACCTGGTAACTGACATTAACTTTAATGCATAGAATATCCCCAAAAAGAACCTCTCGTATTTATAATATAAATCTCGAAGTACTAAAGCCATCCATAACCTGAATGGGGGTTGTTAGGCTCAATAGATCTATCTTTAGGATTCGCGTCAATTAGGAACATAACCGCTCGTCTGTTTCCTAATTCTTAGGTTACCAAGCTAAAAGGGGCGATATTCGGTTTAATAATCCAACCATAGAATGTAGTTTCAAGTAGTTGTGTCTATTTTGTAAAACATTTAAAAAGCTGCATGTATTCTCATCCCAAAAATATTAGATAGTAAAAATGAGACTATAACTCACTTTCACGGATTTTCAATTCGTCAGAAAATAAGACTTGGCCACTGGTCGATTCACGAACCTATAACAAATATATATACATACATATCAAAGTATGATTGAAATATATTCATAACATTTTTATTACGTGTTGACGATTTAAGTTGTTAAGTTAGGAGTCCAACGTTAGTAGTCCACAATTAGTAGTCCACAGTTAGTAGTACATAAATAAATCGATATAGTGTATTGTCTTAATATTTTCAAGACCCATATTATACATATTATCTCGAATCAATCCACGACCCATTGTATACATGTCTCAGACTCGATCACAACTCATGGTATATATATTATTTTAGAATCAACCTCGACCCATTATATGCTAACTCGAGCATTACCGCATATAGTGTCTTATAGGTTATTCAAAATAATATATATAGATCATGTGTGATGGCCCCATCAAAACACTTAACGGCTCCGTCACTTGGTCCCACAGCTTGATCGGACTTAAATGAATTAAATAAACAACATTGCATTCTTTTATTCAAAAAGTTTCCCAAAATGAAAATTTAACAAAATATGTAGTTTAACAAACCCAACATATTAAATATCCAAAGTTGACATAAAACATTGTCAACAAAACACCCACAAGTTTAATTATTCAAAAAGAGAATGCAAGTTTAATATTTTATAATTGTTTAATAAAAATCTGCCCAAATGCATGCAGACTCTTCTAACAAAGCGGAAGCAACCAAATAACTCAAGTACCTGTGAAAACATGCGAGTAAACTATCAACAAAAATGTTGAGTGAATTATAGGTTTAAATAATTGAATAAACTTTAGACCACAAGATATAAAATGTTAGAAAACATTAAACATTATTCCATTATCAATGAGCCACCTGGTAACCACTTAACCCTTTATTTACCCTTGCCAAACACAATAATAATATACACTGAACAAGTGTATCTACAACAAAATACGAAGTACTAAACATCCCGATTATAAATTGCTAGCGCGACTAGCTTGAAATGGAGTTGTCAAACCCAATAGATCTATCCGTAGAATTCGCGTTCACCAGTAGAAACCAGTGATTACAGTTACCAGACTAGGGAATAATTTTGTTCAACTCATAACGAATAATTTAAATTTAATTGCCACTTGTGTCTAAACGTAAAATAAAATGCATGTAATCACATCCCAAAAATATACTTTGAAAAGTATGTAAAAACGGGACTATAACTCACCTTAAAGCAAATGAAGTAACCAGACAAATATGCGAACAGCAAATGAAGTAAAGTGATCAGGAATGATCACAACGCCGACCTATAAATAAAGCAGTCGATATAAATAACTAACTTAGGTCAAGTATTAGTATGATAGCTATTGTACATGTTGCAAGTAGACATAGAACAATACTCAACATGCATTGGTTTGATCGGAACAGCGTACGGACACACACTTTCTATTTTTAGAAAGTTTCTATTTTTAGCAGGTTTCCATTTTTGGAAAGTTTCTATTTTAGGAAAGTTTCTATTTTAGGAAAGTTTCTATTTTAGGAAAGTTTTTAAGTTAGGAAAGTTTCCTTATTTAGAAAGTCAACAAAAGTCAACTGAAAGTAAAAGTCAACCGAAAGTCAACCTTGGTCAAACATAGTCAACGTTAATTTTGAAAGTGTAAGTTGTAATAATAATATAAGTTATAATGTTAATTAAAGTTAAATATGTATAATTATGTCATAACATAAGTTTAATTAAATTAAAATGGATTATTAAAGTTAACATAAGTTTAAATGATATAATTAATATAACATAAGTATTTGATTAATTAATTAAATATTAGTCATAATATAAGTATTATTAATTAATAATAGATTTTAAATCATATCATAAGTATTATTAATTAATAATGAATTATTAATCATATCATAAGTTTCTAATTATAATTATTAAATCATAAGTATTTAATAATTAAATTATAATTAAATAATAACTAAGTCTTATAATAATTAAATAATTAATTAATCCTTATTATAAGTCTTATTATAATAATTTCATAATATAAGTTTAATACTTACCATAAGTATTTTTCATTAATAATAAAAGTATTATTAATCATAAGTTTAATTAAATGTTAATTAAATTATAAGTAATAATTAAATGATATAATATATATATATATATATATATATATATATATATATATATATATATATATATATATATATATATATATATATCATAAGTCTTAAATTAAATTAATTACTTTTTATATCATAAGTAATTTAATAATAATGAAAATCATTATTTATATCATAAGTTTTAATAATTAACCATAAGTTTTAATTAAAAGTTCATCGGGTCATATCTTGAGCCCCGGGTGTCGGTTTTTGGCGAGCCTTATATATATCTCCGCCTAATCAAACCACCCGACACTTTGGTGTACTCAAGAACACTCCAAGAACAGTAACCAAGTCATGATGATCAGCTATTACACCACTTGGAACTTTAATTCGTTCAAAAACACGTTTTAGCCATAACGGGTGATCCGTGGCTCGGATTTAGATGACCCGAACATGAAAGTTTATCCCATCATTAATCCTAACACACTAGTAAACCCTAAAGACTCCAAAAGTGGTCACAAAGTCGGACCAAACCTGGTTTAATTCGTTTTTATATTTTAATCTCAATATAACACCATTTTAATCATAACTTATGTTCCGAAAATCGAAATAACATGAATTCGGAGTCTAAAATTAATGTCTTGATGAGAGGAACTCATATAGACACTTTATTTTCACTTTTATATCAGTTACATAATCAGAAATGAACAAAAATGCTGCTGTCTCAAATTAATCAAACTGAAAACATGTATAATCGAGCATTTCTACGCATACAATCATCAATACAATAGCATGTAAGCATCATACTATCAATATAACATCAAAATACAGAAAATATAAGAAAAACTGAAAGTCTAGGGTTAGGGTTTATACCCTAATCGAGAATCAAATGGTATATATGTGTAGAGGAGATCGCGTAGAATCCGATTATGTATATGAATTGATGATCCAAGCAAGATTTTTAATTGATGATGATGATGTTGGGGTGTGGTGTAGGCGACAGAAAAGAGGAGAGAGGAGAGAAAAAGGAGAGCAAAATTCTAAGTATTAGGTTTTGGTGTTTTTAGAAGTGAATGAATAATGAAATGGTAAAATGGAAAATCAAGGGAGTACTCCCCCTCCATAATTCGGCCGATGGGTATGGGGTGGGCCCCACAAGTGGGCCAAACATGTTAAATGACAATTTCCTTGTGGCCCAAATGCCTGAACGAAACCCGAAATGCGAAAACACGACTACGCGATTGAAAATTCGGAGAGATAACAAATACGCGATGAAAAATATATATAAATACTATATATAATCATATGATATTAAAATATCATATTTAAAATATTTAGGACTTAAAAATCCCAAAAGCTCGACCGTTGGTTTGAAAACCGAAAAGATTCGCCGGATAGAAATCCGCGACACGTAGAAACGTATATCCTAAAATATGAATACAAATATTCACATAACACTTAATAATTAATATTAATATATATATTATTACAAAAATAATAATATAGGTCATAGAAATGACGTGGCACGAACAATAGTTAACGGTCGTTAAATAATTAATGGTAAAAGATGACGGAAAAAGTAGGGTCGTTACAGTACCTTCCCGTTACGAAAATTTCGTCCCGAAATTTAAGCAGGTGCAGGGGTTGACTCAGCATCTGGGAACAAATGCGGGTACTTCTGCTTCATCTGATCTTCACGCTCCCAAGTGAACTCGGGACCGCGTCTGGCGTTCCATCTAACCCGAACAATAGGAATTCTACTCTGCTTGAGAGTCTTAACCTCTCGGTCCATAATTTCAACAGGTTCCTCAATAAAATGAAGTTGCTTATCAACATGAAGTTCCTCCAGAGGAATAGTCTTATCGACCTCGGCCAAACACTTCTTCAAATTCGATACATGAAAAACATCGTGAACAGCACTGAGTTCTTGTGGAAATTTCAAACGATAAGCCGCTGGTCCAACTCTCTCAATAATCTCAAACGGTCCAACAAAACGAGGACTCAACTTTCCCCTTTTACCAAAATGTATCACACCCTTCCAAGGTGAAACCTTCAACATAACACGGTAACCAACCTAAAATTCTATATCTTTCCTTCCCTTATCGGCATAACTCTTTTGCCGACTTCTAGCAGTTCTCAATCTTTCCTTGATCTGTACGATCTTCTCGGTAGTCTCATGAATAATTTCTGGACCTGTGAGTTGAGCATCCCCAACCTCATTCCAACAGACAGGAGACCTACACTTTCTACCATACAGAGCTTCAAACGGTGCAGCTTTAATACTTGCATGGTAACTGTTGTTATAAGAAAATTCAGCTAGCGGCAAATATTTATCCCACCCATTACCAAAATCAATAACACGCGCTCGTAACATATCTTCTAACGTTTGAATGGTCCTTTCACTCTGACCATCCGTCTGAGGATGATAAGCGGTGCTCATATCTAACTTAGTTCCCAAGGCTTCCTATAAGGATCACCAAAATCTCGATACAAATCGACTGTCTCGGTCTGAAATAATTGATACAGGAACACCATGTCTAGAGACAATCTCCTTCAAGTACAAACGAGTAAGCTTCTCCATCGAATCTATTTCCTTAATCGGTAAAAAGTGAGCTGACTTAGTGAGTCGATCTACAATCACCCAAATGGTGTCATAGCCACCCGCAACTCTCGGTAACTTCTTAATAAAATCCATCGTAATACCTTTCCATTTCCACTCGGGGATCTCAGATTGCACCAACAGGCCTGACGGTTTCTGATGTTCAGCTTTAACCTTGGCGTAGGTCAAACACTTAGCCACATACATAGCCACATCAGATTTCAAATTAGGCCACCAATACAGCTCCTTAAGATCATGATACATCTTTCCTGAACCAGGATGAATAGAGTACCTAGACTTATGAGCCTCATCTAAAACAAGTTGTCGCAGATCACCAAACTTCGGAACCCAAAGACGTCCCACAAAGTATCTAGTACCATCTGCTCGTACCTCAAACTTCTTAGCCATGCCTCTTACGTTCTCATTCACAAAGTTCTCCTCCTTTAAAGCTTCTTCTTGTGCCTCAAGAATCTGCCTTGCGAGGTTTGTTCTAATTGTCATATTCAAGGCTCTAAACCTGCGAGGTTCAACCCTTTCTTTACGACTTAACACATCGGCCACAACATTGGCTTTTCCCGGATGATATAAAAGTTCACAATCATAATCATTCAACATCTCAATCCATCTTCGTTGCCTCATGTTCAACTGTTTCTGATCGAGGATATGTTGAAGACTTTTGTGATCTGTGTACACCGTACTTTTGACCCCATAAAGATAATGTCTCCAAATCTTAAGCGCAAACACAACAGCTCCCAACTCTAAATCATGAGTTATATAATTCTGCTCATGAATCATCTACTGACGTGACGCGTACGCAATAACTTTCTTTCGTTGCATCAAAACACAACCAAAGCCTTGACGCGAAGCATCACAATAAACAACAAAATCATCATTACCCTCAGGTAGTGACAATATCGGAGCGGTAGTCAACTTCTTCTTCAAAATCTGAAAAGCAGTCTCTTGTTCATCCTTCCACTCATACTTCTTCCCCTTGTGCGTTAAAGCAGTAAGAGGTTTCGCTATACGAGAGAAATCTTGAATGAACCTTCGATAATAACCTGCCAACCCTAGAAACTGATGAACCCGAGTAGGAGTTTTCGGAATTTCCCACTTCTCAATTGCCTCAATTTTAGCAGGATCAACTTGTATTCCCTGTTTACTAACAATATGTCCAAGGAATTGAACTTCTCTTAACCAGAAAGCACACTTAGAGAACTTAGTGTACAATTCTTCTTTTCTCAATAAATCAAGCACTAACTTCAAATGTTCTACGTGCTCTTCATCACTCTTAGAATAAATAAGGATGTTATCTATGAAAACGATAATGAATTTGTCCAGATTGGGTCTACACACACGGTCCATGAGGTCCATGAACACAGCAGGTGCGTTTGTCAATCCGAACGGCATAACAAGGAATTCAAATTGACCATAACGGGTGCGAAAAGCAGTTTTCGAAACATCAGATTCTTTAACACGCAACTGATGATAGCCGGAACGGAGATCGATTTTAGAATAAATAGAAGAACCTTGAAGCTGATCGAACAGATCATCAATTCTAGGTAGAGGGTAACAGTTTTTAACAGTAAGCTTGTTCAATTCATGATAATCAATGCACAAACGAAACGAATCATCTTTCTTCTTAACAACCAGAACAGGAGCTCCCCAAGGGGACGAACTAGGACGAATAAAACCTTTGTCTAACAACTCACGAAGTTGAATCGACAATTCTTGAAGTTCGGAAGGCGCAAGTCAGTAAGGAGCACGTGCTACAGGAGCAGCACCGGGAACAAGATCGATTTGAAATTCTACCGCGCATTTTTGTGGAAGGCCAGGTAAATCTTTGGGAAATACCTCGAGAAAATCTCTAACAATATGAACATCGCCAACACTCTTCTCTTCTCTATCAGAATCAACAACATGGGCTAGAATAGCATGACAGCCTTTGCGAAGATGTTTATGAACTTTCAAACAGCTAATAAGATTTAACTGCCTGCATTTCTTATCCCTAAAAACCATCAGCGGCTCTCCAACCACATTAGTAATACGAATAGCTTTATCATAACACACAATCTCAGAACGATTCACAGACAACCAATCCATACTAATAACAACATCAAAACTACCAAGTTCAATCGGTATCAAATCTACCTCAAAGTCTCTACCAACCAAATTAATGTTACACTTATGATACACAGTCTTAGCAGTAAGCACCTTACTATTAGCTATCTCAACAACATAAGTATTGTCTAAAGGAGTTAACGGTGTTTTGATTTTTGGACTTAATTTACTCGACACAAAACTCAAATCAGCCCCTGAATCAAATAGTACATAAACTGAAAAATCATTGACCGAGAATGTACCCGTAACAAGTTTAGGATCTTCCTCAGCATCCCTGGCATTAATGTTGAATGCTCTTCCACGTGCATTCTCAGTAGCCTTCTTGTTAGGGTAGGCATTACGAAAATGCCCCGGCTTACCGTATTCAACAAACTTTCTTATTACCACTATTTCTTGGCTTCCCATTACCATTACCATTCCCACCATTGTTACCAACATTATTACTAGCACCTGCAGCAGGAGTAGCAGAACCCGACAGAAGTACTGTACAATCTTTAGCAATGTGTCCCTGCTTGGAACACCTCTTACAAGTAACCGTACAATAACCCTCATGAGCCTTGTAACATCGAGGACAAATACGCTGATTATGGTTATTAGCACCAGAAGTATCTTGTTTCTTCTGCTGACCTTGGTTCTGGTTGCGGTTAGTATCCCACTTCCTTTTCCCATTATCAGCCTTCTTAGCAACTTCCTCACTGGCATCGGTCACAACAGCCTTACTTCTCCTCAAAATCTTGTCATTAAGTTTATGGGCCATAGACATAGCAGCTTCAATAGTCTGGGGCTCACTAGACTCAACCCCATGGTCAATTTTCTCGGATAACCCATCAATATAAGCTTCAATCTTAAGATTCTCATCAGCATAAACATTAGGGCACAACAAAGTCAACTCGAAGAACCTTTGCTCATAGGCATCTAATTCGGTGCCCTTCATTTTCAAGTTCTTAAGCTCAGCTTCTAATTTCTTAAGTTCACCCCGGGGACGGTAACGGGTGATCATTCTTTCCTTGAAATTATTCCAAGTCAAACCATACGCCACATCATTACCCTAACTACTAACCAAGTTGTTCCACCAAGTCAATGCACTATCCTTAAGAGTGCAGCTAGCAAAACTAACCTTGTCCTCATCACGGACTCGGCTAACCTTGAAAATAGATTCAATCTTCTCGAACCAACGAGTAAGTCCAATGGGTCCTTCAGTACCACTGAATTCTTGTGGACGACTCGCCATGAACGTTTTGTGGGAGCATCCCACCTGATTGTTGTTATTAGCATTAGCATTAACATTTGCTGCCATAGCAGTAGCAATCCCTTCGGAGATAAGACGTTGCATACGGGCTTCGTTGGACTCGCGGGGAGGCATGATATTCAAAATAGAATAGCACAACCATTAGTACTAAGAATAATACTAGTGTTATAAAGGAATAGATCGAACACGAAAAGATTAACCATTAAAATAATAGTCAATAAACACTATGAGTAATAACATGACAGTTATGATCGTTATAGAAATAACCACCACATGCATACATATTTTATGATAAAATCATACAACATACATAGCACCTAACATACATGATCTACTTTACGCATAATATAACATGCCAAGAGTCACAACATCAGAAATAAAATATGGTAATGATAATAGATGTCATAAAGAAATAACCATCCATACACAATGAAAATATCCCATAGCAAAACCTTAATAAAATCCTCGGCAAAACGCCTTACAAAACCCAAAACTGTATGTATAAGAGGACATTAAGTCTTATGAAATAAATAATCAATTATGAATCATCATATCACATCTGCTTAGAGCGGGTGTGATAAGCTGGGCCGGCATGAGTCTCGACAGTAGTCTCATACTTCCGCAACTTTCCTTTCACTTCTTCCAACTCTGTCTTCAAACCACGAACTATGCTCTCGAGAGCCTCGAACTTATCGTCCACCTCACGGTTACGCTTCCGGTTCTCGAACCCAATATTATGCTTGAAACTGACAATCGAATCCATACTAGCTCGAATCTCGTCCATCACCTCATTATGCGGCAAGGTACGCATACAGTCACTGAGGGCATTAATACGCGTCCTATCGTTGTAAGCTCTAGTCATGTGAGTGATGGTAGCCATGTAGTAGTTAACAGGATCATCGATCAAAGATTAATCAGCACGGTGCCTGGCAGCAGCCGAAGGAGCAGGAGCAGGAACGGAGTTGTTGCTCGAAGTCGACATCTGCAAACAGTAAAACCGCAAACCACATACAACATAGAATAAATGCTTATGATATAACTCATACGAAATGAAATGCATAATAACGCTATAGCAAAAGGGTCGGGCTGTAGACTAGACTCTAATGCACCCTAAAAATCACGGGTTGACCACATTAAGACCGCCTAGTTCCCTACAACCAGAGCTCTGATACCAACTATGATGGCCCCGTCAAAACACTTAACGGCTCCGTCACTTGGTCCCACAGCTTGATCGGACTTAAATGAATTAAATAAACAACATTGCATTCTTTTATTCAAAAAGTTTCCCAAAAAGGAAATTTAACAAAATATGTAGTTTAACAAACTCAACATATTAAATATCCAAAGTTGACATAAAACATTGTCAACAAAACACCCACAAGTTTAATTATTCAAAAAGAGAATGCAAGTTTAATATTTTATAATTGTTTAACAAAAATCTGCCCAAATGCATTAGACTCTTCTAACACAGTGGGAGCAACCAAATAACTCAAGTACATGTGAAAACATGCGAGTAAACTATCAACAAAAATGTTGAGTGAATTATAGGTTTAAATAATTGAATAAACTTTAGACCACAAGATTTAAAATGTTAGAAAACATTAAACATTATTCCATTATCAATGAGCCACCTGGTAACCACTTAACCCTTTATTTACCCTTGCCAAACACAATAATAATATACACTAAACAAGTGTATCTACAACAAAATACGAAGTACTAAACATTCCGATTATAAATTGCTAGCGCGACTAGCTCGAAATGGGGTTGTCAAACCCGATAGATCTATCCGTAGGATTCACGTTCACCAGTAGAAACCAGTGATTATAGTTACCAGACTAGAAAATATTTTTGTTCAACTCATAACGAATAATTTAAATTTAATTGCCACTTGTGTCTAAACGTAAAATAAAATGCATGTAATCACATCCTAAAAATATACTTTGAAAAGTATGTAAAAACGAGACTATAACTCACCTTAAAGCAAATGAAGTAACCAGACAAATATGCGAACATCAAATGAAGTAAAGTGATCAGGAATGATCACAATGCCGAACTATAAATAAAGCAGGTCGATATAAATAACTAACTTAGGTCAAGTCTTAGTATAATAGCTATTGTACATGTTGCAAGTAGACATAGAACAATACTCAACATCCATTGGTTTTATCGGAACAGCGTACAGACACACACTTTCTATTTTTAGAAAGTTTCTATTTTTTAGCAGGTTTTCATTTTTGGAAAGTTTCTATTTTAGGAAAGTTTCTATTTTAGGAAAGTTTCTATTTTAGGAAAGTTTTTAAGTTAGAAAGTTTCCTTATTTAGAAAGTTAACAAAAGTCAACTGAAAGTTAAAGTCAACCGAAAGTCAACTCAAAAGTTAACCTTGGTCAAACATAGTCAACGTTAATTTTGAAAGTGTAAGTTGTAATAATAATATAAGTTATAATGTTAATTAAAGGTAAATATGTATAATTATGTCATAACATAAGTTTAATTAAATTAAAATGAATTATTAAAGTTAACATAAGTTTAAATGATATAATTAATATAACATAAGTATTTGATTAATTAATTAAATATTAGTCATAATATAAGTATTATTAATTAATAATAGATTTTAAATCATATCATAAGTATTATTAATTAATAATGAATTATTAATCATATCATAAGTTTCTAATTATAATTATTAAATCATAAGTATTTAATAATTAAATTATAATTAAATAATAACTAAGCCTTATAATAATTAAATAATTAATTAATCCTTATTATAAGTCTTATTATAATAATTTCATAATATAAGTTTAATACTTACCATAAGTATTTTCATTAATAATAAAAGTATTATTAATTATAAGTTTAATTAAATGTTAATTAAATCATAAGTAATAATTAAATGATATAATAAAAATATATATATATATATATATATATATATATATATATATATATATATATATATATATATATATATATATATATATATATATATATATATATATATATATATATATATATATCATAAGTCTTAAATTAAATTAATTACTTTTTATATCATAAGTAATTTAATAATAATGAAAATCATTATTTATATCATAAGTTTTAATAATTAACCATAAGTTTTAATTAAAAGTTCATTGGGTCATATCTTGAGCCCCGGGTGTCGGTTTTCGGCGAGCCTTATATATATCTCCGCCTGAAACTTTGGTGTACTCAAGAACACTCCAAGAACAGTAACCAAGTCATGATGATCAGCCATTACACCACTTGGAACTTTAATTCGTTCAAAAACACGTTTTAGCCATAACGGGTGATCCGTGACTCGGATTTAGATGACCCGAACATGAAAGTTCATCCCATCATCAATTCTAACACACTAGTACACCCTAAATACTCCAAAAGTGTTCACAAAGTCGGACCAAACCTGGTTCAATTCGCTTTTATATTTTAATCTCAATATAACACCATTTTAATCATAACTTATGTTCCGAAAATCGAAATAACATAAATACGGAGTCTAAAATTAATGTCTTGATGAGAGGAACTCATTTAGATACTTTATTTTCACTTTTATATCAGTTAAATAATCAGAAATGAACAAAAATGCTGCTGTCCCAAATTAATCAAACCGAAAACATGTATAATCGAGCATTTCTACGCATACAATCATCAATACAATAACATGTAAGCATCATAATATCAATATAACATCAAAATACAGAAAATATAAGAAAAATTGAAAGTCTAGGGTTAGGGTTTATGCCCTAATCGAGAATCAAATGGTATATATGTGTATAGGAGATCGCGTAGAATCCGATTATGTATATGAATTGATGATCCAAGCAAGATTTTTAATTGATGATGATGATATTGGGGTGTGGTGTAGGCGACGGCATAGAGGAGGGAGGAGAGAAAAAGGAGAGCAAAATTCTAAGTATTAGGTTTTGGTGTTTTTAGAAGTGAATGAATAATGAAATGGTAAAATGGAAAATTAAGGGAGTACTCCCCCTCCCTAATTCAGACGATGGGTATGGGGTGGGCCCCACAAGTGGGCCAAAAATGTTAAATGATAATTTCCTTGTGGCCCGAATGCCCGAACGAAACCCGAAAACACGACTACGCGATTGAAAATTCAGAGAGATAACAAATACGCGACGAAAAATATATATAAATACTATATATAATCATATGATATTAAAATATCATATTTAAAATATTTAGGACTTAAAAATCCCAAAAGCTCTACCGTTGATTTGAAAACCGAAAAGATTCGCCGGATAGAAATCCGCGACACGTAGTAACGTATATCCTAAAATATGAATACAAATATTCACATAACACTTAATAATTAATATATATTTTATTACAAAAATAATAATATAGGTCATAGAAATGACGTGGCACGAACAATAGTTAACGATCGTTAAATAATTAACGGTAAAAGATAACGGAAAAAGTAGGGTCGTTACATGATGTCAATATGATATGTCAAAACATTGTATACGTGTCTATGGTCTATCAAGACATGTATAATACAAGAAAGTTAGCTAAGATATAGTTAGTATAGGTTTGTTATAAAAATTTTCGTAGCTAAAACTAGTAATTCTATCCAATTTTGTTTTACCCATAATTTCTTCGTTATAAATCCGTTTTGAGTGAATCAAATTTCTATGGTTTCGTATCGAACTAAAATTTATGAAAATAAACATAAAAAGTGATGGTTTATAGTTAGAGTTACAGGTTATAAGTCGTTTTTGAAAGAGATAGTCATTTCAGTCGAAAGAACGACGTCTTGATAACCATTTTGAAAAACATACTTCTACTTTGAGTTTAATCAAGATTCTTGGATATAGTTTCATGTTCATATGAAATATCATTTTCCGATAAGAACAACTTTCAAATCAAAGATTATCATAGTTTTTAATTATCCAACCCAAAACAGCCCCCGGTTTTACTATGACGGCGTATGTCCGTTTTTACGGTGTTCTTCGTGTTTCCAAGTTTTAAATCATTAATTTAGCATATCATATAGATATAAAACATGTGTTTAGTTGATTTTAAAAGTTAAGTTAGAAGGATTAACTTTGTTTGCGAACAAGTTTAGAATTAACTAAACTATGTTCTAGTGATTACAAGTTATATTCTTCGAATAAGATTGTTATATATATATGAATCGAATGATGTTATGAACATCATTACTACCTCAAGTATAGTAGGTAAACCTACTAAAAATGATGAGAAATTAACTTGAGCTTCAAAGGATATTTGATGGCTTAGAACTTCTTGAAATAGAATCATGACATGAAAACAAGTTCAAGTAAGATTACTACTTGAATTAAGATAGTTATGGTTATAGAAATCGAATCAAAGTTTGAATATGAATATTACCTTGAATTGGAAAGATAACCTACTGTAAATAACAAAGGTTTCTTGATTTTAGATGATTACTTAGAATGGATTTGAAAGCTTGGAAGTAATCTAGTAAACTTGAAAGTGTTCTTGAATTGTTCTTGAGTAGTTGTTTTGTATGATGATTAAAGGTTGGATTTATGAGCTAGATTGATGTAGATTTTGATGAAGATGATGAAGAACACTTAGAACATCATCATAGAACTAGATAGAGATCAAATGGATGAAAGAAAGTTGCAAAATGAAAGTGTGTGTGGTGAGTACCAAAAACATGAATGAGGGTGTCATTATATGCAAGTTGTAGCTTGATTTTTAGTGTAATAATTCAAGCTAGTTTCCAAATGTTTGGTTCCACATGTCTCTTAATCACTTAGGGATGTTAACGAGCATATTTTTATGTGTATATACCAATAGTATATACATCTAAAATCTGGGTATAATACGAGTACGAGTACTGAATGAATACGAGTAGAATTGTTGATGAAAATGAATGGGAATATAATTGTAGCCATCTTTGTTAAGTAAGAGTGTTTTGATATATGTCTTGAAGTCTTTCAAATGTGTATTAATACATCTTAATACACTATATATATATATATATATATATATATATATATATATATATATATATATATATATATATATATATATATATAATGTCATTAACTCATCGTTAGTCGTTACATGTATGTTTTGTTTCGAAGCCTATAAGTTAACGATCTCGTTATATGTAATTAACCCATTGTTATTATATCTAATGAGATGAGATGTTAAATTGTTATATTATCATGATAACATTGTGTGTTAATATATCTTAATATGATATATATACATTAAAATGTTATTACAACGATAATCGTTACATATATAACTCATTTTGAAATCCTTAAGTTAGTAGTCCTGTTTTACATATGTAGTTCATTGTTTGTTTTACATATGTAGTTCATTGTTAATACACTTAATGATATATTTAATTATCATTTTATCATGTTAATCATAGTGTATTAATATCTTAATACAATACATACATATTTATTTTAATTAAGACGTTGTTATAACAATAATTGTTATATATATCCTTTCGAGTTTCTTAATTCAGTAGTCTCATTTTATGCATATAACTTATTGTTAATATACTCAGTGAGATACTTACTTATCATAAAATCATGTTAATATATATATATATATATATATATATATATATATATATATATATATATATATATATATATATATATATATATATATATATATATATATATATATATAGGGGCAGGATCAATGGGGAAGTAACCAATCGGGGGGAAGCGGGGGGAAACAATTTTTTTTTTCGTTTTTTTTGAATTTTTTTTTTCCGGCATCAAGATCACACAAAAATATGAACATTTAGAAGAGACACTTCGTGATGAATGTTATTATTTAGGCGGGAAAACGATCAACAAAAATAACATTCAAGATAATATTGTTCGTGACGAATATGAACGTTTTTTTTCTTCATGTTTTGTGAAGTAAAATTTAGCCCGATTTAGAGTTTAGAGTTTAGGGTTTAGGGTTTAGGGTTTAGGGTTTGGTGTTTTGGGTTTATTCCATAAACCTAAAACACCAAACCCTAAACCCTAAACCCTAAACCCTAAACCCTAAACTCTAAACCGTTCGTGTTAAAAACTCAATCTAAATCCTAAATCTAAACCCTAATTCTAAACCCTAAACCCTAAATTTCTAAACCCTAATATCTAAACCCTATAAACCCTAATATCTAAACCCTAATATCTAAACACCAATAGCTAAAACCTCAAAATACGCTCGAAAAATACGATAATTGTTATATATTACTTCTTCGAGCATTTTCCCTCCAAAATAAAAACATTTATCACAAAGTGTCTCTACTAAATGATCATATTTTCATCTCATCTATAATGTTCATGAACAAAGTTTTTTCAAAAAACGAAAAAAAAAAGTTTTTGCTTTCCCCCGCTTCCCCCCGAATGGTTACTTCCCTCTTGATCCTACCACTATATATATATATATATATATATATATATATATATATATATATATATATATATATATATATATATATATATATATATATATCATGTCATTTTTACAAGTTTTAACGTTCGTGAATCGCCGGACAAATTGGGTGTCAATTGTCTCCATAAAACTCATTTCAATTAATCAAGTCTTAACAAGTTTGATTGCTTAACATGTTGGAAACATTTAATTATGTAAATATGAATCTCATATAATATATAATTATGGAAAAGTCCGGGTCACTACAGTACCTACCAGTTAAATAAATTTCGTCCCGAAATTTTAAACAGTTGGAGGTGTTGACTCTTCATATGGAAATAAGTGCGGGTATTTCTGCTTCATCTGATCTTCACTCTCTCAGGTGAACTCGGGTCCTCTATGAGCATTCCATCGAATCGTAACGATTGGTATTTTGTTTTGCTTAAGTCCTTTAACCTCACGATCCATTACTTCGATGGGTTCTTCAACGAATTGTAGTTTTTCGTTGATCTTAATTTCGTCCAAAGGAATAGTGAGATCTTATTTAGCTAAGTATTTCTTTAGATTCGAGACGTGAAAGGTATTATGTACGCCGGCTAATTGTTGAGATAATTCAAGTCGATAAGCTACTGGTCCAACACGATCAATAATCTTGAATGGTCCAATGTATCTCGGGTTTAGTTTCCCCCGTTTTCCAAAACAAACAGCACCTTTCCAAGGTGATACCTTAAGCATGACCATGTCACCGATTTCAAATTCTAAATATTTTCTTCTAATGTCCGCGTAGCTCTTATGTCGATTCTGGGCGGTTTTCAACCGTTGTTGAATTTGAATGATTTTCTCAGTAGTTTCTTGGATAATTTCTGGACCCGTAATTTTTTCTATCCCCCAACTCATTCCAATAAATCGGAGACCTGCACTTTCTACCGTAAAGTGCCTCGAACGGTGCCGCCTCAATACTCGAGTGGTAATTGTTATTGTAGGAAAATTCTGCTAACGGTAGATGTCGATCCCAACCATTTTCAAAATCAATAACACATGTCCGTAGCATGTCTTCAAGTGTCTGTATCGTCCTTTTACTCTGTCCATCAGTTTGTGGATGATAGGCAGTACTCATGTCTAGACGAGTTCCCAATGCTTGTTGTAACGTCTGCCAAAATCTTGAAACAAATCTGCCATCCTTATCAGAGATAATAGAGACTGGTATTCCATGTCTGGAGACGACTTGTTTCAAGTATAGTCGTACCAACTTCTCCATTTTATCATCTCCCCTTATTGGTAAAAAGTGTGCTGACTTGGTAAGATGATCGACTATTACCCAAATTGTATCATAACCACTTGCAGTCTTTGGAAATTTAGTAATGAAATCCATGGTAATGTTTTCCCATTTCCATTCTGGAATTTCTGGTTGTTGAAGTAGACCTGATGGTTTCTGATGTTCAGCTTTGACTTTAGAACAAGTCAAACATTCCCCTACGTATGTAGCGATATCCGCCTTCATACCTGGCCACCAAAAGTTTTTCTTGAGATCTTGGTACATCTTTCCAGCTCCAGGATGTATTGAATATCTGGTTTTATGTGCCTCCCTTTGTACCATTTCTCTCACATCTCCAAACTTTGGTACCCAAATTCTTTTAGCCATATACCGGGTTCCGTCTTCCCTAATATTAAGATGTTTCTCCGATCCTTTGGGTATTTCATTATTCAATTTCCCTTCTTTAAAAACTCCTTGTTGCGCCTCCTTTATTCGATTAGTAAGGTTAGTATGAATAATTAAATTCATAGCTTTTACTCGAATAGGTTCCCTGTCCTTTCTACTCAAGGCATCGGCTACCACATTTTCCTCCCCCGGGTGGTAATGAATCTCAAAGTCGTAATCATTTTACTGCTCAATCCACCTACGTTGTCTCACGTTCGATTGTTTTTGATCAAATATATGTTGAAGACTTTTATGGTTGGTTTATATGGTACATTTGACCCCATATAAGTAATGTCTCCACATCTTTAATGCAAAAATAACAGCGCCCAATTCCAAATCGTGAGTCGTATAATTATGCTCGTGAATCTTCAATTGTCTAGATGCATAAGCAATTACCTTCTTTCGTTGCATTAATACACAACTGAGGCCTTGCTTTAAAGCATCACAATAAATCACAAAATCATCATTCCCTTCAGGCAATGACAATATAGGTGCTGTAGTTAATTTTTTATTCAATAATTGAAACGCTTTCTCTTGCTCATCCTTCCATTCAAATTTCTTCCCTTTATGTGTTAATACAGTTAAGGGTTTTGCTATTTTGGAAAAATCTTGGATGAATATTCTGTAGTAACCTGCCAATCCTAAAAATTGACGTATATGCTTCGGAGTTTTCGGGGTTTCCCAGTTTTCAACGGTTTCAATCTTTGACGGATCAACCTGAATACCTTCTTTGTTCACTACGTGACCGAGGAATTGAATTTCTTTCAACCAAAATGCACACTTTGAAAACTTAGTGTACATTTTTTCTTTCTTCAACAATTCTAGAACCATTCTTAAATGTTCTCCGTGCTCTTGATCATTCTTAGAGTAAATAAGCATGTCGTCGATGAAAACAATGAAAAATTGTCAAGATATGGTCTACACACTCGGTTAATGAGGTCCATGAACATGGCTGGTGCATTAGTCAAACCAAACGGCATAACCATAAACTCATAATGACCGTAACGCGTTCTAAAAGCAGTCTTTGGAATATCATCCTCCTTCACCCGTATTTGATGATACCTGGAATGTAAATCAATCTTCGAATAAACTGACGAACCTTGTAGTTGATCAAATAAGTCGTCGATTCTTGGTAGTGGATAACGGTTCTTGATGGTGAGTTTGTTCAACTCTCAGTAGTCGATACACAAGCTGAATGTACCATCCTTCTTCTTGACGAACAAGACAGGAGCTCTCCACGGTGATGTGCTTGGTCGAATGAAATCACGCTCTAAAAGTTCTTGTAATTGGCTTTGTAATTTCTTTATTTCACTGGGTGCGAGTTTGTAAGGAGTACGAGCTATTGGTGCAGCTCCTGGTATAAGATCTATTTGAAATTCAACAGATCGGTGTGGAGGTAGTCCCGGTAATTCTTTCGAAAATACATCGAGAAATTCTTTTACGACGGGAACATCATTGATGTTCTTTTCTTCGGGATTGATTTGCTCGACGTGTGCTAGAACTGCATAGCAATCTTTTCTTATTAGTTTTTGTGCCTTCAAGCTACTAATAAGATTTAACTTCGCGTTGCTCTTTTCTCCGTACACGATTAAGGGTTTTCTCTTCTCGCGCATAATGCGAACCACATTTTTGTAACATACGACCTCCGCTCTCTTCTTTTTCAACTAGTCCATGCCAATTATCACATCAAAACTCCCTAACTCTACTGGTATCAAATTAATCTTAAACGTTTCGCCAACCAGTTTAATTTCTCGATTCCGACATATTTTATCCGCTGTAATTATTTTACCGTTTACTAATTCGAGTAAAAATTTATTATCCAAAGGTGTTAATAGATAATTTAATTTGGCACAAAAATCTCTACTCATATAGCTTCTATCCGCACCCGAATCAAACAAAACATAAGCAAGTTTATCGTCAATAAAAACGTACCGTAACAAGCTCCGGGTCTTCCTGCGCTTCTACCGCATTAATGTTGAAGACTCCTCCTCAGCCTTGACCATTATTATTTCCCTGGTTTGGACACATATTTTTGTAATGACCCTTTCTCCCGCATCCGAAACAAGTAATATCAGCATAATTTGCTCCGACATTATTTGTTCCTTTAGCCATTGATCCGTAGATTTTGCACTTCATCGCACCATGGCCCTTTCCATTACACTTAGTACATGATGCCGTACAGAACCCAGTCGGATGGTATCCTTCACACCTCTGGCATGGTTTCTGCCTCTTGTTGTTATTGTTGGGATTGTTGTTGTTGCGATTGTTATTGTTGTTGGAACGGTTGTTGTAGTTGTTGTAGTTGTTGTTGGGATTACGATTGTTGTTGCGGTTAATGTTGCGATTATTGTGGTTGTTATAGCAATTGTTGTTATTGTTGGATTGGTGACGCTTGTCACTGTTTTCTTCCCACTTTCTCTTGACTTGCTTCATTTTGGCCTCCTTGGCCGCCTGCTCTTTAATTCTTCCCTCAATCTGGTTTATGAGTTTGTGAGCCATTGGACTTGCCTTTTGTATGGAGGTGGGTTCGTTTGAACTCACATCCTCTTGAATTCTTTTTGGCAACCCTTTTACAAACGCGTCGATCTGCTCTTCTTCATCTTCAAACACTCTTGGACACAATAGGCACAACTCTGTGAATCGTCGTTCGTATGTGGTAATATTGAACCCTTGCATTTGTAATCCTCTAAGCTCTACCTTGAGCTTATTGACCTCGTTTCTGGGACGGTACTGCTCATTCATCATGTGTTTGAATGCTGACCACGGTAGTGCGTAAGCAGCATCTTATCCCACCTGCTCGAGATAGGTGTTCCACCATGTTAACGCAGTACCTGTGAAGGTATGTGTAGCGTACTTTGCTCTGTCTTCTTCAGTGCATTTACTTATGGCAAACACCGATTCGACCTTCTCGGCCAACCATTTCAATCCGATTGGTCCTTCAGTTTCATCGAATTCCAGAGGTTTACATGCAGTGAATTCTTTGTAGGAGCATCCTATACGATTTCTTGTGGAGTTAGTTCCATTACTAGATTCAGAGTTATTGTTGTTTTGCATTGCAGCCTATACTGCGGCTATGTTCGCTGCAAGGAAGACACGGAAATCTTCCTCGCTCATGTTCAGTTGTGTCGAGTAGTCGGTGCCATTTCCTTCAAAAATAGCCAAAAGAGTTCAGTTAATCATATAGAATATTGGGAGTAGTCAATAGTGTTTCGTAGCATAATATGAACTTATTTATAAATGCTTTTTCTTCATATTAGCATTTTATAATTTAAATTCGGGTAGTACCTATCCGTTAAGTTCATACATGGTAGCTAATATACAAATCAACTACTACAATTCTATCATGAAAAACTAATTACAATAATATTTCGCGTTCAAACTTTAATACAATATTTTACAAAAGTACAATACCGCTATTTTACATACAGCTTGAAATATAGCACATAATAACTTTGATAAAAAACAACTGTGAAGACAATTCTAGTTAAACGCAAATTGTTTAGTAAAGGCAATAAAGACACGTAATTCATAGGACCAGAAACAAGTCGTGCATTCGGGTTTTACTAATACTATTTTCCATCCTTGGTCATGTGGAAAATAACCATTGTGGCCGTTGGCAAGGCAGCATGTTGTAACGTCATCAAAAGGACGGGGGTTACGTAATATCCAACAGCGCCGTAACAAGTTAAAAACCTTATTTCTTACCTCAACTACTGAATCTGTCACTCGTGGAAATGTTTTATTAAGAAGTTGCAACCCGATGTTCATTTTCTCAATTTGATGAGAGGCGAAAATCACTAACCCGTAGACGTAACATGCTTCTTTAAGTTGTATGTTTAAAGCCCTTTTTAATGAATGAAGTCCTATATTGAGATATTTGGAGTCAAAATAGGCCCTCAACCCGTGGCGGAAAATTGCATTAAGGTTCGCACACATAGCCTTATAGAAAATATGGCGTAACTTAAGGTTTCACCAATGCGATATACACCACCTATCAAAGGAAAGCCTTCTATAAACCAAGGCATTCCTGGAATGTTTTTCAAACGTCTTACAAACTAATTTTGCCATAAACAATTGAGCCGAGGAATCCTGACCAACTCTAGACAAGATTTCATCAATCATATCCCATGGTAGGTCTTTTAAAATATTCGGTTGTCTATCCTTACCGTCCATTTTGTGTTTTTATACTGTAAAATAGACGAAGATTAGATTCGTAAAGGATAATTAACAAACAATACAAGCAATTTTTATATATAACATAAAAGTACAAGCACGCTACAATACATATATTACACGGAATGGTAAAAGTAAATGATTACAACTCTTTATTCAGACTCACTTGTTTCTTCCTCCTCGGACTCGGTTCGTTTTGCTAGTTTCCTAGGGATAAATGGTGGTCCCGTACTAATACGAGCAGTCCTTTTCACAAAAGGTCTAGATAAATTCAGTCGCTTAGATGTTCCCGGGTTATAGTTAAAGCTTAAGAAATATGGGTGTTTACGGTATATTCCATCAGGTATTTCATGTTAACATATAGTTCATCAGGTTTGGGGTCAGGTTTCTCTATTTTGATAGCTTTTCCCTTATTGTTTTTCTTTGCTTTATTAAATTGGGCCGGGGTAATTTCTATTACTTCATCGGAATCCTCATCGGGATCCGATTCATCAGAAAATTGGTAATCTTCCCAATATTTTTCCTCCTCAGCGGAGACACCATAAACCATTTTTAACTTTGGTCTATTGGTTGAAGATTTTCTTTTATTTAACGGGTTTTCTGTGGTTTTTAACATTTCCTCCTCCGGTTCCTCTTCTTCTTCCGGTTCCTCTTCTTCTTCCGGTTCCTCTTCTTCTTCCGGTTCCTCTTCTTCTTCCGGAATTTGTGAATCTTCCCAAAATACATTCGACTCTTCATTGTTATTAGGTGAGTCGATGGGATTGGTACTGGAAGTAGACATCTATCACACATTAACTAACACATTAGTAATATTCCACATAATATTTACACGTAAAAATATATAGTTTCCAACAAAAATGTTAAGCAATCGTTTTTAAAGTAAACAGTCCAGACTCACTAATGCATCCTAACAAACTCGATAAGACACACTAATGCAAATTTCTGGTCCTCTAAGACCAACGCTCAGATACCAACTGAAATGCCCCTTCATATTGATTATAAACATTTCATATTAATTGATTTCGTTGCGAGGTTTGACCTCTATATGAGACGTTTTTTAATGACTGCATTTGATTTTAAAACAAACCATAACCTTTATTTTATCGATAAAGATTTAAAAAGCATAACGTAGATTATCAAGTAATGATAATCTAAAATGTAGCGTTTACACATGACTATTAAATAATGGTTTACAATAATATTACACAACAATTTAAGTCCCCGAATGCAGTTTTTAAACAATATATTACAAGCATGCTGACTCCAAGTCTTGTTCTTAATTTAGCATGCAACAGCGGAAGCTCTTAATATTCACCTGAGAATAAACATGCTTAAAACGTCAACAAAAATGTTGGTGAGTTAAAGGTTTAACCTATATATATATATATATATACATATATATATATATACATATATATATATATACATATATATATATATACATATATATATATATATATACATATATACATATACATATATATATATATATATACATATATATATATATACATATATATATATATACATATATATATATCAAATTGTAATAATAGACCACAAGATTTCATTTTTCATAAATATCGATCAGCATAAAAATCATTCATATGAATTGAACACCCGGTAACCAACATTAACCTTAATGCATAGAATATCCCCAAACAGAACCTCTCGTCTGTATAATATAAATCTCGAAGTACTAAAGCCATCCATATCCTGAATGGGGGTTGTTAGGCCCAATAGATCTATCTTTAGGATTCGCGTCAATTAGGAACAGAACCTCTCGTCTGTTTCCTAATTCTTAGGTTACCAAGCTAAAATGGGCGATATTCGGTTTAATAATCCAACCGTAGAATGTAGTTTCAAGTTCTTGTGTCTATTTTGTAAAACATTTAAAAAGCTGCATGTATTCTCATCCCAAAAATATTAGATAGTAAAAATAGGACTATAACTCACTTTTGGCCACTGGTCGATTCACGAACCTATAACAAATATATATACATACATATCAAAGTATGATTGAAATATATTCATAACATTTTTATTACGTGTTGATGATTTAAGTTGTTAAGTTAGCAGTCCAACGTTAGTAGTCCAAAATTAGTAGTCCATAGTTAGTAGTACATAAATAAATCGATATAGTATATTGTCTTAATATTTTCAAGACCCATATTATACATATTATCTCGAATCAATCCACAACCCATTGTATACATGTTTCAGACTCGATCACAACCCATGATATATATATTATTTTAGAATCAACCTCGACCCATTATATGCTAACTCGAGCATTACCGCATATAGTGTCTTATAGGTTATTCAAAATAATATATATAGATGATGTCAATATGATATGTAAAAACATTATATACGTGTTTATGGTCTATCAAGACATGTATAATACAAGAAAGTTAGCTAAGATATAGTTAGTATAGATTTGTTATAAAAATTTCCGCAGCTAAAACTAGTAATTCTATCCAATTTTGTTTTACCCATAGTTTCTTCGTTATAAATCTGTTTTGAGTGAATCAAATTTCTATGGTTTCGTATCGAACTAAAATTTATGAAACTAAACATAAAAAGTGATGGTGTATAGTCAACGTTACATGTTACAAGTCAATTTTGAAAGAGATAGTCATTTCAGTCAAAAGAACGACGTCTTGATGATCATTTTGAAAAACATACTTCTACTTTGAGTTTAATCAAGATTTTTGGATATAGTTTCATATTCATATGAAATATCATTTTCCCAGAAGAACAAATTTCAAATCAAATATTATCATAGTTTTTAATTATCCAACCCAAAACAGTCCCCGATTTTACTACGACGTCGTATGTCCGTTTTTACGGTGTTTTTCGTGTTTTCAAGTTTTAAATCATTAAGTTAGCATATCATATAGATATAAAACATGTGTTTAGTTGATTTTAAAAGTTAAGTTAGAAGGATTAACTTTGTTTGCGAACAAGTTTAGAATTAACTAAACTATGTTCTAGTGATTACAAGTTATATTCTTCGAATAAGATTGTTATATATATATGAATCGAATGATGTTATGAACATCATTACTACCTCAAGTATAGTAGGTAAACCTACTAAAAATGATGAGAAATTAACTTGAGCTTCAAAGGATATTTGATGGCTTAGAAGTTCTTGAAATAGAATCATGACATGAAAACAAGTTCAAGTAAGATTACTACTTGAATTAAGATAGTTATGGTTATAGAAATCGAATCAAAGTTTGAATATGAATATTACCTTGAATTGGAAAGATAACCTACTGTAAATAACAAAGTTTTCTTGATCTTAGATGATTACTTGGAATGAATTTGAAAGCTTGGAAGTAATCTAGTAAACTTGAAAGTGTTCTTGAATTGTTCTTGAGTAGTTGTTTTGTATGATGATTAAATGTTGAATTTATGAGCTAGATTGATGTAGATTTTGATGAAGATGATGAAGAACACTTATAACATCATCATAGAACTAGAGAGAGATCAAATGGATGAAAGAAAGTTGCAAAATGAAAGTGTGTGTGGTGAGTACCAAAAACGTGAATGAGGGTGTCATTATATGCAAGTTGTAATTTGATTTTTAGTGTAATAATTCAAGCTAGTTGCCAAATTTTTGGTTCCACATGTCTCTTAATCATTTTGGGCTACTAAGGAGCATATTTTATGTGTATATACCAATAGTATATACATCTAAAAGCTGGGTATAATACGAGTACGAGTACTGAATGAATACGAGTAGAATTGTTGATGAAAATGAATGGAAATGTAATTATAACCATCTTTGTTAAGTAAGAGTGTTTTGATATATGTCTTGAAGTCTTTCAAATGTGTATTAATACATCTTAATACACTATATATATATATATATATATATATATATATATATATATATATATATATATATATATATATATATATATATATATATTTTAATTATGTCATTAACTCATCGTTAGTCGTTACATGTATGTTTTGTTTCGAAGCCTATAACTTAACGATCTCGCTATATGTAATTAACCCATTGTTATTATATCTAATGAGATGTTAAATTGTTATATTATCGTGATAACATTGTGTGTTAATATATCTTAATACAATATATATACATTAAAACGTTATTACAACGATAATCGTTACATATATAACTCGTTTCAAAATCCTTAAGTTAGTAGTCCTGTTTTACATATGTAGTTCATTGTTAATACACTTAATGATATATTTAATTATCATTTTATCATGTTAATCATAGTGTATTAATATCTTAATACAATACATATATATTTATTATAATTAAGACATTGTTATAACTATAATTGTTATATATATCGTTTCGAGTTTCTTAATTCTGTAGTCTCATTTTATGCATATAACTTATTGTTAATATACTCAGTGAGATACTTACTTATCATAAAATCATGTTAAATATATATATATATATATATATATATATATATATATATATATATATATATATATATATATATATATAATATATATATATATATATATACATATATATACATATATATATACATTTATATATATGTATATATATATATACAAATTGGGTGTCAATTGTCTCCATAAAACTCATTTCAATTAATCAAGTCTTAACAAGTTTGATTGCTTAACATGTTGGAAACATTTAATTATGTAAATATGAATCTCCTATAATATATAATTATGGAAAAGTTCGGGTCACTACAGTTAGACTTTCCACTTTGAGCATGATAAGTCACTATCAAAGCAATACATCCAAGGTAAATGGACATTTAATGCATATAGTACTTGTATTGGATGTTGGGTATCTTTTTGCAGGTGTTAAATGAAGTAAAATGTCCAAGGAGTGATGTCCAAAACTGATTCAAACGGCTATACAATGGTATATATTTTGAACTGAACCACGTGCGGTCGACCCGCGTTCGACAGTAGGTCAAGCCGCAGATAGGGCTGACTTTTTATCTCTCCATAAAAATAGCAAGACTTAGAGAACTTTGAAGACTTGGACCTCTTGAATGCTATAACTCAAAATTATCAGAGAATCACAAGAACATAACATTCATACACATGTTTTTGATTAGCAAGAGAAGTTTTATAATCTCATAGATTATAAAAGGGGTGTTTGTAAACTTACTTTCAATTTCTAATCTTTGTAAGTTTGCATAATGTTGTAATGATCCTTAGAATTGTCTTAGGATTGTCATCACTAGAAAGAGTGAGTCTTTGTACTTTGTAATTAGAAGCATATGCTAGCTTAGCTATCATCTTCCTTAAAGGGAACTATGGAGTTGATTAATCTCATTAGAGATTAATACTTGTCCAAGTTGAAGACAAGTTGATCTAAGTTGGAGGCAATCTTTCAAATGGATAGAAGGATTAGGTTTGTTGTCTAAGGAGAATTACAAGGCTTGTAAATCGGATCTCCACCGGATTTGGAGAAAGATGCTTAGTGAAGCAAGAAATCCCGATTAGTGAATCGCGGAGTGAATTAAGGTGGATTAGTTAACATCTTCCAGAACCACTATAAATTCTTGTGTTTATGCTCTTTGTAATTAACTAGAAGGGGGGGGGGGGTGAATAGTTACTTGATACGTTTTTAACACTTTTTCGATTGATCACCAAATTTGAGTAACTATGATTAACCAATTTAACTCAAACTTGATGTGTGTGGTGTGTATGTTCAAAGTGATAAGTAAAGTAATGTAAATAACATAGACACAAGGATTTATAGTGGTTCGGGTGGATGTTAACTAATCCACCTTAATCCACTCCCCGATTACACTAATCTGGATTTCTTGCTTCACTAAGCACTTTTCTCCATACCCGGTGGAGATCTGATTTACAAGTCTTCAACTTATTTGGTAGACAACAAACCTAATCTTTCTATCCCTTTGAAAGACCAACTCCAACTTAGATCAACTTGTCTTCACCTTGGACAAGTATTAATCTTTAAATAATATTAATCAACTTTTTAAGTCCCTTTAAGGAAGTAGATCACTAAGCTAGCCTATGCTTCTACTAATTGAAGTTACAAGACTCATACACTTTGCAATGATGATCCTAAGACAATACTAAGACATACATTACACCAAGTAAACTCACAAGATAAATAATTTTGATTAATAAGTTTACAACAACCAAATTCTATATCTATAAGATCATATAATCTTCTCTTGCTTGATCACATTTGAGCAGTAATTAAAGCACGTGTGATCTCTGGAAATAAGCCTTTGAAATATGCAAGAGGGTCATCTTCAAATGCTCTTCAATGTTTACTATTTATAGTGAGATTCAAAAACTAGTCGTTGTCACACAGTCACCAGCACGGTCGACCGTGGTTTGACCGCGCGTACCCCCAGTCCAAAATATGTATCCGTTGTATAGCCCTTTGACTCAGATTTGAACACCACATTTTGTAATCTTTACTCCATCTAGCACCTGCAAAAGAAACCCAATATCTTATACAAGTACTATATGCATTAAGTATGTGAGATTTGGTGTTATTGAGTGAAAATGACCTAACACTCCAAATATGGTAAACCCAACATTCTTTGAGAAGTGTTGTGATTGATATTTACGGTAATCTCAGTTTTGGTCAAGACTTAGTTAGGTTCATTAATGCATTTGGTTCAATCCTAAAGACTAGTCAACATGTCATTAACTTCTTAGTTTCAATTAATCACAAGTCATATTTATTTAAGACTAAGTAGAGATTAATTGGATGATGTCTTTCTAAATCTGTAGCGACCCGACCAAATCATGTTTGACGGTGCCGACTACTTAGGTCCCGTTACGTGGTCATAAGTCTTTAACATGACGTTTGACCAAAATATGTCGCATTCATTTCATAAGTAAAAGGATGTTTCAAGTTTACAAATGTAGTTCAAAAGACTAGTTACATTACAATGTTTAACGTACGAATGAAACCTATGCGACACAATTTAAAGTAGTCAAAAGACGCTCCAACTATGCATGTATACTCGACATCCAAGCAAGTATCAAAAAGAGTGCAGAAGCATGTATCAAGTAGCGCTCAAGGACCTGAGAAAACATATAGAAAACTGTCAACGAAAAACGTTGGTGAAATCATAGGTGTTTTAGTAAACGTTGCATTTGAACCACAAGATTTAATATAATATGATTATCAAAATCATTTGCATTCCAAAGTTGTTAATTGTTTCACGGGCACCCAATTATCAAACTTAACTGTTTTGCACCCTTTGCGTAGTGTTAGAACATACACTAGACCCAAAAATATATTTCATCCGCTAACGGTAGCGAACCGTCCGAATGAGGCTTGTCAAGCCCATGTGATCACATAATATAAGTTCATGTTTACACCCTGCAAGTGTAACTAATGATAATTGAATTGAGGCTTTTTGTTCAAACCCGTACGTGGAATGTTCGTTTCCGTACTTGTGTTCAAAGTGTAAAAGTATGATACGTATATGTTTCTCATCCCATAGTTTAAAGCATAAAAGTTGTTTGAAAGATGGGACTATGATCTCACCTTGTGTACACGAGTAATAAGTACTTCAATAAGTAACGTGTGCAAAGAACAATGCTAGTCTTGACCTAAACAAATAGGTCGTATCAATAACGGTAAACGCGATAGGTCAAAGATGTTCAATTAGTCCTATGGCTCGTTACGACTCGATTATGTAGCATGTGAATCAAATTGTCCAAGTTTCATGCAAGATACAAGTATAGAAACAAGTTAGAAAGATTGCACAATCATTTGGTTAAGTTTGACAAAAAGTCAAACTTTGGTCGGTCAAAGTCAACGAAAAAGTCAACACATTCGGGTCGGGTCCCGAACTATTTTTCTGAGGTTTTTATTCATATATAAGCATGTTAGAATAAGTTACATGTGAATCAGAGGTGTGTAGCATAGCAAAACTTAGAACTCGTATCTTATATCGTTAGAAAGGTAATTTGACAAAGAACACAATTAAATACATTTCACCAACCAAAAACATCATTTGCAACAATCGACTTTCCAAGTTAAATGATCAATCAATGCATACCATAAATGCTTCAAATTCATAAATGCACATTTATGATTCGGGAATTAAATGCATACATATGACACGCCGTTTTGTAGGTAATCAAACATACAATCTAACTAACCACTTACCAACAACAATTCATGGCATTCAATACATAAAAAAAAAATGCATTTAAAGTTCATCAAAACCCTAACCCAAATTCACCAAAATCACTAATCTAGTTTATGGAGTTTTCTAAAGCAACCTACACATCAAATTGAAACTAGTGATGTTAGGAACACATTTAATACATGCGTTTATAACATTTAACATCATTCAAACAACCAAATCACCAATCAAACACACCAAAGTTTATGTTCATGCTAGTTACTTCAAATAACAAAATCGAACATATAAATCATATATTCATGTTAAACTTGAGCCATAGACACTAATTAACAACTTTATAAGTTAAAAACATCAAGAACACAAAATCTAGTGATTCTAGAAAGTTACCCAAACTTGATGAAATCGGTATGGAATCGAAGAGGAAGTTGTAAGGATTCCAAATATGTAATTTGTTTTGATTGAAGCTTGCTCGATTGGAATTAGATGATGATTCTTATAATGGAGATTTGAAAGAAAATAAGGAAGTAATGAAAGAAAAGAGAAATGAAATGAAAAAGATGGGAGGTGGGGTTGACTAGTCAAAAGCTAGTCACCTCCTTGGCACTTTGGCGAAACTAGTCCCTCGAGTTTGGTTACGGGTGCGTGAATTACCTAAACAAGATATTTTTAAAACGCGTATTAACGAGGGATGTCATAAACATATAACAGAATTTAAATCATTAAATGGAAAAGTAAACGGAAAAAGGCGGGATGTTACATTACCTACTCCTTAAAAGAAATTTCGTCCCGAAATTTAAGTAGGCGTAGGAGTCGTTGTTTCTTCCTCGAAATCTTGCGTTTCCGGAACCGGGAATAGATGAGGGTATTTCCTTTGCATTTGATCTTGCCTTTCCCAAGTAAACTCGGGTCCTCTTTTGGCGTTCCAACGGACTTTAACAATCGGAATTCGGCTTTGTTTTAATGTTTTGACGGAGGTGTCCACAATTTCAACCGGTTCCTCCACAAAATGAAGTTTGTCATCAATAGTAAGTTCCTCGAAAGGGATGATGATATCGGGTTCGGCAAGACACTTTTTCAAGTTAGACACATGGAAGGTAGGATGAACGGAGCTCAATTGAGGTGGAAGATCTAAACGATAAGCAACGGTTCCAATACGCTCCAAGATTTCGAAAGGACCAATATACCGCGGATTTAGCTTCCCGCATTTCCCAAAACGGATTACACCTTTCCAAGGTGCGACTTTTAACATTACCCGGTCACCGACTTGAAATTCGAGGTCGTTGTGTCTTTTGTCGGTGTAGCACTTTTGACGACTCCGGGCCGTCCGAAGCCTATCTCGGATTTGTACGATCTTCTCGGTGGTTTTGTGAATGAGTTCAGGTCCGGTGATTTGCACATCACCTACCTCGGCCCAACAAAGAGGTGAACGATATTTTCGACCATATAACGCTTCAAAAGGTGCGGCTTTTATACTCCCGTGATAACTATTATTGTAAGAGTACTCGGAGAGAGGTAAGTGCTTGTCCCAAGCTTTTCTAAAATCAACAACACAAGCCCGTAACATGTCCTCTAAGGTTTGAATTGTGCGTTCGCTTTGCCCATCGGTTTGAGGATGATATGCGGTGCTCATGTCTAAATGCGTTCCCAACGCTTCTTGCAAGGTACGCCAAAATCTAGAAACAAAACGGCCATCTCGGTCGGAGATAATCGATAAAGGTACACCGTGTCGAGCTAAGATCTCCTTAATGTAAAGTTGTGCAAGTTTCTCCATTTTGTCGGTTTCTTTCATAGCGAGAAAGTGTGCGGATTTGGTGAGATGGTCAACAATAATCCAAATGGTATCATAACTGCCCGTTGTCTTTGGTAACTTGGTAACGAAGTCCATCGTTATTCTTTCCCACTTCCATTGTGGGATTTCGGGTTGTTGAAGTAACCCGGACGGTCTTTGGTGTTCGGCTTTGACTTTGGAACATGTCAAACACTTGGCAACATAAGTAGCTACGTCCCTTTTGATGTTCGGCCACCAATATTGTTCTTTAAGGTCGTGGTACATCTTATTGGCACCGGGGTGAATCGAGTATCTTGACTTATGGGCTTCATCTAAAATAAGGCTTCGTAGGTCCCCATATCTAGGCACCCAAATCCTTCCGGCGAAATATCGAAGTCCGGTCTCCCTAATTTTGAATCGAGAGACGAGAATGTTCAAGAGCTCGTGTGAAACCTTTTCATCCTTGAGAGCCTCATCTTGGGCTACCCGAATTTGGCAATTAAGGTTAAGGTTGGTGTGGATGGTGATGTTTAAAGCTCGAACACGAAGAGGCACCGCTCTTTCTTTTCGACTTAAGGCATCGGCTACTACGTTTGCCTTCCCGGGATGGTAACGAAGCTCGCAATCGTAATCGTTTAAGGTTTCAATCCACCTTCGTTGTCTCATGTTTAGTTGCTTTTGGTTGAAGATGTGTTGGAGACTTTTGTGATCGGTGAAGATGGTACTCTTGGTTCCATAAAGATAGCGTCTCCACATTTTAAGTGCAAAGACAACGGCTTCGAGTTCGAGATCATGTGTCGTGTAGTTTCGTTCATGAATTTTGAGTTGTCGAGAAGCATAAGAAATGACTTTCGTTCGTTGCATCAACACACACCCAAAACCATGTTTCGAGGTGTCACAATACACAACAAAATCATCGTTGCCTTCAGGAAGTGACAAGATAGGAGCGGTGGTTAGCTTCGTTTTCAAGATTTGAAATGCGGATTCTTGTTCGGTTGCCCAAACGAATTTTCTTCCCTTTTGAGTTAATGCGGTTAGAGGACGAGCGACCAAAGAGAAATCTTTGATGAATCTACGATAGTATCCGGCGAGACCCAAGAATTGACGAATGTGAGTAGGAGTACTAGGAGTCTCCCATTTACTAATGGCTTTGATTTTTGATGGATCGACTTTAATACCTTGGTCACTTCCAACATGACCAAGAAATTGAACTTCCTTAAACCAGAATTCACACTCGGAGAATTTGGCATAGAGTCGTTCTTGTCTTAAAAGTTCAAGCACAAGTCGGAGGTGTTCCTCGTGTTCTTCTTCGCTTTTAGAATAAACGAAAATATCATCGATGAACACGATAACGAATTTGTCAAGATACGGTTTTCACACGCGGTTCATAAGATCCATGAACACCGCCGGTGCGTTAGTGAGACCAAACGGCATGACAAGGAATTCATAACTACCATAACGAGTTTGGAAAGCGGTTTTGGAGACATCTTCCTCCTTAACCCTTAATTGATGATAACCCGAGCGGAGATCGATTTTCGAATATACACAAGACCCTTGTAGTTGATCAAAGAGGTCATCGATGCGAGGAAGAGGATATCGGTTCTTAACCGTCAATTTGTTTAGTTCACGATAATCAATGCACATTCGTAGGGATCCGTCTTTCTTTTTAACAAACAAAATCGGAGCGCCCCAAGGTGAATGGCTAGGTTGGATAAAACCACGATCAAGTAGTTCTTGGATTTGACTTTGCAATTCTTGCATTTCGGATGGAGCGAGTCTATATGGTACACGTTCTACGGGTGCGGCTCCCGGAATAAGATCGATTTGGAATTCAACCGGTCGATGAGTTGGAAGACCCGGCAATTCGTCGGGAAATACATCGGAATAGTCACTAACAATTGGTACATCATCGATGTGCTTCTCATCGGACTCGACTTTCTTAACGTGAGCAAGGATCGCAAAACAACCCTTACGGAGTAGTTTTCTAACTTTAATGCATGAAACGAGGTTGAGTCCGGTGCAACTCTTATCACCATAGACGATCAAAGGTTCGCCGTTCTCGATAGGAATCTGGATTACGTTAAGATCATAAAGGATGTGAGATTTCATTTTGGCTAGCCAATTCATACCGATTATTACATCGAAGCTTCCTAGTTCCATGGGTATCAAGTCAATTTCAAACTCATTACCCAAAATGTTTAACGTACACCCCCGGTAATATGTGTCGGCACTCAATAGTTTCCCGTTGGCCACTTCAATGGTATAAGTGGTATCTAGTGGAAGTGGTGGAGTGCTAAAAGAATGAGTCAAAGTCTTGGATACAAAGCTCTTATCGACACCCGAATCGAATAAATAAGTAACATAAGTGTTGTTGAGGAGAAACGTACCCGTGACTAATTCATTGTCATCTCGGGCTTCCTCGGTGTTGATGTTGAAAGCTCGGCCGCGTATGTTGGGGTTGACTGTAGTGACCCGAACTTTTCCATGTTTATATATATTAATTGAGATTGATATTTACATGATTAAATGTTTCCAACATGTTAAGCAATCAAACTTGTTAAGACTTGATTAATTGAAATATGTTTCATATAGACAATTGACCACCCAAGTTGACCGGCGATTCACGAACGTTAAAACTTGTAAAAACGACATGACGATATATATATGGATTTACATATGGTTAACATGAGATTATGATAAGTAAGTATCTCCATAAGTATATTAATAATGAGTTGTATACATATAAACAAGACTACTAACTTAAGGATTTCGAAAAGAGACATATATGTAACGATTATCGTTGTAACGACATTTAAATGTATATATATCATATTAAGATATATTAATATATCATAATATCATGATAATATAATAATTTAACATCTCATTAGATATAATAAACAATGGGTTAACAACATTAATTGAGATCGTTAACTTAAAGGTTTCAAAACAACACTTACATGTAACGACTAACGATGACTTAACGACTCAGTTAAAATGTATATACATGTAGTGTATTTAGATGTATTAAAATACTTTTGGAAGACTTCAAGACATATATCAAAACACTCATACTTAATAAAAATGGTTACAGTTACTTTCCCATTCTTTTCATTCATCAAGAATTCTAGTCGTATTCTTACCCGTATTATATACAGCTTCAAAACGTACTTACTATAGGTATATACCAATAGGAACTAGCATGGGATTCCACTCTTGATTATGTCATGTATGACTAATCAATTTTAACTTCTACCATGAGCTAGTCAACTAACTAGAACTCCTTTTAACCCCACTCACCACTCACCAATTACCACTCATCATTCACTCCATTTCACTTCCAATTCTCTTTCTAATTCTCTCTCAACACACACACACACACTATTATGAATGTATTTTTCCAGTAGTTAATCATCATCTTCATCAAAAATCACTTCAAGAATCAAGCTATAATCATCATAGGAAGAACACTTCAAGAACACTTCAAAAATCCCTTCAAGTTTACTAATTTACTTCCAAGCTTTCTAATCCATTCCAAGTAATCATCTAAGATCAAGAAACCTTTGTTATATACAGTAGGTTATCTTTCTTATTCAAGGTAATATTCATATTCAAACTTTGATTCAATTTCTATAACTATAAACTATCTTAATTCGAGTAAAAATCTTACTTGAACTTGTTTTTGTGTCATGATCCTACTTCAAGAACTTTCAAGCCATCCAAGATCCTTTGAAGCTAGATCATTTCTTGTCACTTCCAGTAGGTTTACCTACTAAACTTGAGGTAGTAATGATGTTCATAACATCATTCGATTCATATATATAAAACTATCTTATTCGAAGGTTTAAACTCGTAATCACTAGAACATAGTTTAGTTAATTCTAAACTTGTTCGCAAACAAAAGTTAATCCTTCTAACTTAACTTTTAAAATTAACTAAACACATGTTCTATATCTATATGATATGCTAACTTAATGATTTAAAACCTGAAAACACGAAAAATACCGTAAAACCGGATTTACGCCGTCGTAGTAACACCGCGGGCTGTTTTGGGTTAATTAATTAAAAACTATGATAAAATTTGATTTAAAAGTTGTTATTCTGAGAAAATGATTTTTATTATGAACATGAAACTATATCCAAAAATTATGGTTAAACTCAAAGTGGAAGTATGTTTTCTAAAATGGTCTTCTAGACGTCGTTCTTTCGACTGAAATGACTACCTTTACAAAAATGACTTGTAACTTATTTTTCCGACTATAAACCTATACTTTTTCTGTTTAGATTCATAAAATAGAGTTCAATATGAAACCATAGCAATTTGATTCACTCAAAACGGATCTAAAATGAAGAAGTTATGGGTAAAACAAGATTGGATAATTTTTCTCATTTTAGCTACGTGAAAATTGGTAACAAATCTATTCCAACCATAACTTAATCAACTTGTATTGTATATTATGTAATCTTGAGATACCATAGACACGTATACAATGTTTCGACCTATCATGTCGACACATCTATATATATTTCGGAACAACCATAGACACTCTATATGTGAATGTTGGAGTTAGCTATACAGGGTTGAGGTTGATTCCAAAATATATATAGTTTGAGTTGTGATCAATACTGAGATACGTATACACTGGGTCGTGGATTGATTCAAGATAATATTTATCGATTTATTTCTGTACATCTAATTGTGGACAACTAGTTGTAGGTTACTAACGAGGACAGCTGACTTAATAAACTTAAAACATCAAAATATATTAAAACTGTTGTAAATATATTTTGAACATACTTTGATATATATGTATATATTGTTATAGGTGTAGTGACCCGAACTTTTCCATGTATATATATATTAATTGAGATTGATATTTACATGATTAAATATTTTCAACATGTTAAGCAATCAAACTTGTTAAGACTTGATTAATTGAAATATATTTCATATAGACAATTGACCACCCAAGTTGACCGGTGATTCACGAACGTTAAAACTTGTAAAAACTATATGATGACATATATATGGATATATATATATATAGTTAACATGATACTATGATAAGTAAACATATCATTAAGTATATTAACAATGAACTACATATGTAAAAACAAGACTACTAACTTAATGATTTTTAAACGAGACATATATGTAACGATTATCGTTGTAAAGACATTTAATGTATATATATCATATTAAGAGATATTCATACATGATAATATCATGATAATATAATAACTTAAAATCTCATTTGATATTATAAACATTGGGTTAACAACATTTAACAAGATCGTTAACCTAAAGGTTTCAAAACAACACTTACATGTAACGACTAACGATGACTTAACGACTCAGTTAAAATGTATATACATGTAGTGTTTTAATATGTATTTATACACTTTTGAAAGACTTCAATACACTTATCAAAATACTTCTACTTAACAAAAATGCTTACAATTACATCCTCGTTCAGTTTCATCAACAATTCTACTCGTATGCATCCGTATTCGTACTCGTACAATACACAGCTTTTAGATGTATGTACTATTGGTATATACACTCCAATGATCAGCTCTTAGCAGCCCATGTGAGTCACCTAACACATGTGGGAACCATCATTTGGCAACTAGCATGAAATATCTCATAAAATTACAAAAATATGAGTAATCATTCATGACTTATTTACATGAAAACAAAATTACATATCCTTTATATCTAATCCATACACCAACGACCAAAAACACCTACAAACACTTTCATTCTTCAATTTTCTTCATCTAATTGATCTCTCTCAAGTTCTATCTTCAAGTTCTAAGTGTTCTTCATATATTCTACAAGTTCTAGTTACATAAAATCAAGAATACTTTCAAGTTTGCTAGCTCACTTCCAATCTTGTAAGGTGATCATCCAACCTCAAGAAATCTTTGTTTCTTACAGTAGGTTATCATTCTAATACAAGGTAATAATCATATTCAAACTTTGGTTCAATTTCTATAACTATAACAATCTTATTTCAAGTGATGATCTTACTTGAACTTGTTTTCGTGTCATGATTCTGCTTCAAGAACTTCGAGCCATCCAAGGATCCGTTGAAGCTAGATCCATTTTTCTCTTTTCCAGTAGGTTTATCCAAGGAACTTAAGGTAGTAATGATGTTCATAACATCATTCAATTCATACATATAAAGCTATCTTATTCGAAGGTTTAAACTTGTAATCACTAGAACATAGTTTAGTTAATTCTAAACTTGTTCGCAAACAAAAGTTAATCCTTCTAACTTGACTTTTAAAATCAACTAAACACTTGTTCTATATCTATATGATATGCTAACTTAATGATTTAAAACCCGGAGACACGAAAAACACCGTAAAACCGGATTTACGCCGTCGTAGTAACACCGCGGGCTGTTTTGGGTTAGTTAATTAAAAACTATGATAAACTTTGATTTAAAAGTTGTTATTCTGAGAAAATGATTTTTATTATGAACATGAAACTATATCCAAAAATTATGGTTAAACTCAAAGTGGAAGTATGTTTTCTAAAATGGTCATCTAGACGTCGTTCTTTCGACTGAAATGACTACCTTTACAAAAATTACTTGTAACTTATTTTTCCGACTGTAAACCTATACTTTTTCTGTTTAGATTCATAAAATAGAGTTCAATATGAAACCATAGCAATTTGATTCACTCAAAACGGATTTAAAATGAAGAAGTTATGGGTAAAACAAGATTGGATAATTTTTCTCATTTTAGCTACGTGAAAATTGGTAACAAATCTATTCCAACCATAACTTAATCAACTTGTATTGTATATTATGTAATCTTGAGATACCATAGACACGTATACAATGTTTCGACCTATCATGTCGACACATCTATATATATTTCGGAACAACCATAGACACTCTATATGTGAATGTTGGAGTTAGCTATACAGGGTTGAGGTTGATTCCAAAATATATATAGTTTGAGTTGTGATCAATACTGAGATACGTATACACTGGGTCGTGGATTGATTCAAGATAATATTTATCGATTTATTTCTGTACATCTAACTGTGGACAACTAGTTGTAGGTTACTAACAAGGACAGCTGACTTAATAAACTTAAAACATCAAAATATATTAAAAGTGTTGTAAATATATTTTGAACATACTTTGATATATATGCATATATTGTTATAGGTTCGTGAATGTAAGACCCGAATATTTATTTTGTATACTTGTTTATAAAAGACATATGAGATCGGGCTTCGTTTAATATTTATATGGAATTAATATGCAAATTAATATGCAAATTGTATTTTGGTACTTAAAGGGTAATTTGGGTCAATGTGGGCCCCGCTTCGTAAACTAAATTTTATTAATGGAACGCGCTAGTTTTTATATATGAATTCATGGTTGAAAGCGTTTTGGCTAAAAATGTCGGGAACTAGTCGAACATTTTCGTTAAATTGACTTCCGGGGACAGCGGGCTGTCCAGGTGGTTTGGCGCGCCGCGCACCCACCTGGCGCGCCGCGCAATTGAACTGCACCAGAAATTTTTTTTTTGTTGTAAAATTTAACGGGAATTGTCGTGGTATGGTTTGGGTTGTTACAAGTGGTATCAGAGCATGGTCTAAGGGATTTAGGTGACTTGAGATAGGTGCCTAGACTTAGACTTTTGTGTGCGCGTAATTTGTTGCGGGACTTGTAGGATTACGGGTCAGGAACGGGTTTAGTTAGTGCCTTGTTTATAGGTCGACTAACGTTTATATTAGTAATGCGGATATTATTAATATATTATTTGTGTTGTGGTGTAATTCTCGCATGTGCTTCTATCGCGTAGAATTTTGTTTGTGTTTGTTTATAGCATCGAGCGAGGCGGTCGTTGTACTAACGAGTCGATGCGGCGTGCGTGCGTAATAAGAACTTGCAGACCTTATTACGGGTGCAAATCGTGTCTAACAAGTGATGTACGACGAGTGTTTAGCAAGATGGGAGGGTGTTGTGCGTGTCGTTTTATACGTGCGTGGACTAATCGTTTTGCATTCTTTAGAATGACGATGCGAAACGAGACCGAGACGAACGACACGGAATTTAACGCTAGAGTTACGGCCGCCGTTGCGGAGCAAATGAGGGCGTTTCGAGAAGAAATGGATGGGAAGTATTCCGAATTCCAAAATAGGGGTGAAATGGAGCGTTGTCTTAAGAACTTCATGAGGACTAAACCCCCTATGTATGATGGGAAACCGGATCCTTTGGTGAGTACGACTTGGGTTTCAGATGTCGAAGGGTGTTTTCGTACTATGGAATGCCCACCCGAGAAAAAGACGAGACTCGCTACTAGTTTGTTGCGAGGTAGGGCGAAGGATTGGTTGGATGGCAAGATTGATCTTGTCGGTGGTGAGACGTTTATGGCATTATCATGGGACGAATTTAAGGAGGAATTCTTCGAGGAGTTCCGAACTTCAGCCGATTTATCGGAATTGCGTTGTGAGTTGCGAAATTTGCAACAGGGTTCTATGGACTTGAATACTTTAAAGACGACTTTTATGTCGAAGGCTCGTTTTTGCCCGGAATATTTGGGGAACGATCGTTTGTTGATGGAGGATTTCTATCGAACTTTGAGCGATGACTTGAAAAGCAAAATTAGCCGGGGTTACGCGAAGTCGTTTGCGGAGTTATTTGCGGTGGCTAGAGGTTTCGAGTCTTATACGCGATCGAAAAAGGCCGAACCTTCAAGTGAGAGAAGGGTTATTTCTTATGGTGCTCCGAGTAAGAGGACTAAGGGTCCGAGTGCGAGTACGAGTAATGTGGTAAAGGGCGCGGTGGATTCTCGTGCGCCTAGGTGTTTCAATTGTGGCGTTAGGGGTCACAAGTTGTGGGAATGCACAATGCCGAGAAGTGATGACGGAATGTGCTACTATTGTCATAAAGAGGGACATCGCAAGCCGGATTGTCCCGAGTTGGCGGCGGTGAATGCCGCAAGGAGACGTTGAGGTACGTTTCGTTTTAATAAATATGTCTTTTGAATATTTATTTATGTGGCGTTTAGGTTCGGATTTGTTAGATGCATTGTGTTGTGCATGTTATTGTTAAGGGTGACGTTCCTAATGGAAGTACCCTGTGACGATGTTTGATTTTTGGGACGAAGGGCGTAAGACTTGGTGCAACCAAGCATTCCTTAGTATTTGGGAAATGTTACTACCAAGCCACGGAAAAGGATTTGGTGTTCGATTGTTAAGCGCGTGTTCACTTCTGTGTTGAAGTGATGAACCATGGGGTTCGTCGGGTGATTGGAACCTTTGAGATCGAGTGTTTAAAATCTTGACGTATGTTGGTAATGGAGTCTTTATGACGCGACATTAGGTGCCTCTTTTATACCTACTAGCGTGGTGTCGACTCCGATTGTGTTGTGGTTACATTGTACTTAGGGTCCCGGGAGAAACCCTTAGGTACATGAGTGACTAAGTGAAACTTGACAAACTAAAGCAATTAGATAATTGCGAGGGTATGGTTTGTGTAATCGTGCTACACTTTTCGTTCGAAGTGTTTAAGGATTGATTGAAATCCTTTGTATGCTCAAGGTTGGAGCAAGGTGTAGTGATGGGTCGTGTGTACCCAATCGTCGGTAAAGTCTACCTTTGGTAGCATTGTACGGTTGTACGAGTTGTGAGATAGGAACGTGGTTCCAAGTGGGGGAGTCGCACTCCCGCACGAGGAAGTTTTAGTGTGATATTTCGGATAATGCTTTTGGTAGATCCGGAAATTTTTGTCGAGACCTAGTTTTGGTCGATTTGTGGTAGGGTACGATTTCGGATAAATTGTACTTATGGTTTGGATTGGAATTACCACCGAGGTGGTAATGTGGTAAATCTCGTTGAGAGATAATGGACGTGATTGGTGAGCAAGGTGAAATCCTTCGGTTAAGGAAGGTGTGTGTCGGGTTCTCTTTTGGAGAATTCTTGTTCGGTACCTATGCTTGATATAGGTGGTTCTTGCTCGATTATGGTATGTGATTGATGAAGCATGACTTTCGGAGTCCGCTGACTTCATCATGGGAGTACGTGATTGATGGAGCATGATCTTTAGGGTCCGCTGACTTCGTCATGAGCGTGGTGTTGAGATCGGTGAAGCATGATCTTCGGGTCCGCTGACTTCATCCGGTATTGAGATTGGTGGAGCATGACCTTCGGGGTCCGCTGACTTCATCAAGAGAGTTGTGTTGTGGGACGTGAATATCGGGTTGCTCGTATTCACAATATTTCGGGTAGTACGATTGTCCCTGTTGGTTGGGCTCATAGTTTGAGGTAGTGAATGTCGGGTAGTTCGGATTCACTAAGGCTCGGGTTGTACGGCCATCCTCGGTTACACTATGTGGCAGTGGTAGTGAATATCGGTTTGCGCGTATTCACGATGACTCGGGTTGTGCGGTCATTCTGTTGTGAGATATATGGATTGGGTTGGTGGATTTCGGGTTGTGCGAATTCACTAAGGTTCGGGTTGTTTCGACCATCCTCCATATGTGTTTTGGCTCGAGTTGTTTCGGCCATGTTGAGTTGTGATCTATCAGTTGTTTTATACACCGATGGTGGGGTCATGAGGACCGTGTGGTTTGATCTATTGGTTGTTTTATACGCCGGTAGTGGGGTCGTGAGGACCATGTTGTGTGATTAGTGATGCGATAGCCGTGTTTCGCTCACATGTTGTCACGGGTGTGACGAGAGTTGATTTTGTACACCTTCGGGTTTAGCGTTGCCATAGTCGTTTTGGACGCTATCGGTTTCTAACCGTTGGATTATGATGTTACAGTAGTGGCGTATTGGTCGTATAGCGCACTACAAAGGATGTCTAGTGATTGGTGTTATCCGCAAGGATTCGTTTGGTTCGGTCTTCATCGTTTCGGATTGTTGACTTTAGGTTGAGACTTGGTTGCTTTTAGCGTTGTACTCGGTAATAGTACACTAAGGAATTAATATCTCGGTATGAGATTGGTTGGGTTTTTTCCCAGTGTTAGGGAATGAGCATGGTGTTAGTGCTCGGATTGTGGATTTGATAAATCGCGGGTGACGATTTAGTTGTGGAAGGCAATTCGTTGGAAAAAATTGCTTAGGAAAGTCGGATTGGACTTATGTTGAGGATCGTAGAGTGGAGTCCGTTTGGTCAAGTGATGAGGATCACGAGGACGTGATCGAGTTTAAGTGGGGGAGAGTTGTAAGACCCGAATATTTATTTTGTATACTTGTTTATAAAAGACATATGAGATCGGGCTTCGTTTAATATTTATATGGAATTAATATGCAAAGGAATCTGGTTCAGCTGTGTTGCGCGCCGCGCAGGGTTGGGGCGCGCCGCGCCGATTGCTGCTGACAGAACCCTCTTTATTTTTAATTGCTTTAATGAGGGGTAAAAGGGTAAAATCACATGGGGCCGGATTTGTGAGGCTTATGAGCTAGTTTGGATCAGTTTTGGATCCCATTCACATCCACTCATCATCTTCATCCATTCTTAGAGAGAGAGAGAGAGGCTTAGAGAGAGATTGAAGGTTTTGGCGAGGAAGAAGCTCGAATCGTTCAAAGTCTCGGGTTTTAAAGTTGTTCTCCTCGTTCCTAGCTACGTTGTGGTGGTATTGGTAAGCTCAAACTCCGAATTTCATTTGTTTAACTTGATATTCAATTTAGGGTTTTGAGTTAATTTGTTGAGTAACCCACTTAGGTGATGAAATGGGTTTATGGTGACTAGTTATTCTTGTCACTTGGCGGGTTTTGGGTTGGATGACGTTTTGGCCTTGATTAGGCTTTGGTTTGGAGTTTAATCACTTGGATTAGTGATTATGGAAGTATTGGAACCCATTTAGGGTAATTTGGGTGACTAATTGTGACTTTGAGTCAAATTAGGTTTTGGTGGTAATTATGACCCGATTGGCGAATTAATGAGGTTTATAAACTTAAAATGGATTAAGTTGAAGTATTAAACCGAGTTAAATGTGTTTTGGTGTCAAACTTGTAAAGGATGAGATTTTGACCTTTATGGGTCAAAATTAGGGTTTAAGTGTCAAAATGGGTATGACACGTGTTTAACACTTGAGTTCGGGTTTATTTAGCATATTATGACCATTCTCACTTGTGTTAGTGATTATTGGTTAGTTTGGATACGGTTTGTGCTTGGAAGTGCATTTGGATCGAAATTGCACTAAGGGTCGAATTGGGTGGTTTGTAAATCCATCCTAATTGTGTTGTGATATTTTTGATAATGGAATAGGTACTTTCCATTGACGAGTTGTGGATTACTTGGAAGCTTTCTTCAAGACTTCAAGGTGAGTGATAATATCCTATGTGCATATGTATGTGTAGGATGGGTGCGGGTCGGGTGAAGTGATTCTCGGTTATAGAGCTCACTTCACATATAGGTGGACTTGATGGACTTGTGTATAAGTCCAATTGGCACGGTTGTGCGTTTTGGTTGACCATCTTTGGCGAGGTGCACATTTTGTGTGCACATTATCACACATGGTTGTGATTTGGTTGTTATAACCCTAATGGCGAAGGGTTGATATGGTTGTGTTGTGGATGACCCCGATGTGGTGGATTTTATAATCCCGTGACCGTGGGCTTTAGTAATGAGAAATGAATCTCGGGTAGTGCGGATTCATGGTGACTCGGGTTGTTCGGTCACCTTATTGAGGTAGTGGATCTCGGGTAGTGCGGATTCACGATGACTCGGGTTGTTCGGTCATCTTATGGTTGAGAAGTGAATTTCGGGTTGTGCGAATTCACAAGGCTCGGGTTGTTCGGCCAATGTTCGTGTGATTGAGGTTAAGGGGTTAACCTTGTGTATTATTATTATTGTATTATATTAATGTGTTGTTGTGTTGTAGCTAACCCTCCGGGTGTAGCTATTTGGCGATGTTTACTTTGTCGTTGGTGGACTATCTTTTGTGTTGTATCTTTAGCTCGTTGCTTAGATCGTACGGTATGCTTAGTGTAGATGCTTTATACTTGGATGCTTCGGTATGCGGTATTTGTTTTGTGTGGCGTATTCATTTTATACATATATATGTATGTAGTATATTATCATTCACTAAGCGTTAGCTTACCCTCTCGTTGTTGACTCTTTTTATAGATTGCATGCTGATGGTGGCTCGGGTAAGCGCGAGGATTAGAGGACTTGCATAGTTTGCGTAGAAGGCTTGCTTTTGGATTTATTAGGATTGGGTAGCGTATCCCCAATCGCCATGCTCGGCTTTTTTTTGTATTAGAAGTCGTATGGTCGAAAATTGTATTTTGGTACTTAAAGGGTAATTTGGGTCATTGTGGGCCCCGCTTCGTAAACTAAATTTTATTAATGGAACGCGCTAGTTTTTATATATGAATTCATGGTTGAAAGCGTTTTGGCTAAAAATGTCGGGAACTAGTCGAACATTTTCGTTAAATTGACTTCCGGGGACAGCGGGCTGTCCAGGTGGTTTGGCGCGCCGCGCACACACCTGGCGCGCCGCGCAATTGAACTGCACCAGAAATTTTTTTTTTGTTGTAAAATTTAACGGGAATTGTCGTGGTATGGTTTGGGTTGTTACAGTGAATCAACAGTGGCCAAGTCTTACTTCCCGACGAAGTAAAAATCTGTGAAAGTGAGTTATAGTTCCACTTTTAAAATCTAATATTTTTGGGATGAGAATACATGCAGCTTTTATAAATGATTTACAAAATAGACACAAGTACGTGAAACTACATTCTATGGTTGAATTATCGAAATCGAATATGCCCCTTTTTATTAAGTCTGGTAATCTAAGAATTAAGGAACAGACACCCTAATTGACGCGAATTCTAAAGATAGATCTATTGGGCCTAACAAACCCCATCCAAAGTACTGAATGCTTTAGTACTTCGAAATTTATATCATATCCGAAGGGTGTCCCGGAATGATGGGGATATTCTTATATATGCATCTTGTTAATGTCGGTTACCAGGTGTTCACCATATGAATGATTTTTATCTCTATGTATGGGATGTGTATTGAAATATGAAATCTTGTGGTCTATTATTATGATTTGATATATATAGGTTAAACCTATAACTCACCAACATTTTTGTTGACGTTTTAAGCATGTTTATTCTCAGGTGATTATTAAGAGCTTCCGCTGTCGCATACTTAAATAAGGACGAGATTTGGAGTTCATGCTTGTATGATATTGTGTAAAAACTGCATTCAAGAAACTTATTTTGTTGTAACATATTTGTATTGTAAACCATTATGTAATGGTCGTGTGTAAACAGGATATTTTAGATTATCATTATTTGATAATCTACGTAAAGCTTTTTAAACCTTTATTGATGAAATAAAGGTTATGGTTTGTTTTAAAATGAATGCAGTCTTTGAAAAACGTCTCATATAGAGGTCAAAACCTCGCAACGATATCAATTAATGTGGAACGTTTTTAATCAATAAGAACGGGACATTTCAGTTGGTATCAGAGCGTTGGTCTTAGAGAACCAGAAAAATTTGCATTAGTGTATCTTATCGAGTTTGTTAGGATGCATTAGTGAGTCTGGACTTCGACCGTGTTTTCTTTAAAAATGATTGCTTATCATTTTTGTTGAAAACTATATATTATTAACATGTATATATTATGTGATATATTAATCTCTTAACATGTTTGATATTGTGTGATAGATGTCTACCTCTAGAACAAGTCCCATTGACTCACCTAATAATAATGAAGAGTCAAATGTAAATTGGAATAATTCGTGGACTGATTCACAAGTTCCCGAAGAGGAACCGGAAGAAGAGTCGGAACCGGAAGAAGAATCGGAACCGGAAGAAGAATCGGAACCGGAAAAAGAAATAGAACCAGTGGGAGAAATAATAAAACGGTTAGGTAGAAGAAAATCCTCAACCAACCGACCAAAGTTAATTATGGTCAATGGTGTTTCCGCCAAGGAAGCAAAGTATTGGGAGGATTACCAATTCTCCGATGAATCGAATCCCGACAAGGAATCCGATGACGTTATAGAAATTACCCCAACACAATTTAATAAGGCAAAAGAGAACAATAAGGGAAAGGGCATAAAAATAGAGAAATTTGATTCCAAACCCGATGAACTTTATATGTATCATCAACACCCGTATTTCTTAAGTTGTGACAATAACCCGGGAACCTCTAAACCACCAGGTTTTTCTAAACCAATGTGGAAAACGACGGCTCGTATTAGGGGAACATCATATATCCCTAGAAACTTATCAAAACGAACCAAAACCGAAGAAGAAGAAACAAGCGAGTCGTAATAAGATAGTTGTATTCTTGTGGTGTAATATATGTAATATAGTGTGCTTATGCTTTATGATATATGTAAAAATTGCTTGTATTAATAAGTATTTTTTTATGAATCTAACTCTTGTCTATTTTACAGTATAAAAACACAAAATGGATAGACAACCCAATATTTTAAGAGACCTACCCGGAGACATGATTGATGAAATCTTGTCTAGAGTCGGTCAGAATTCTTCGGCACAACTATTTAAGGCGAGATCAGTTTGTAAGACATTCGAAGAACGTTTCAAGAATGTCTTGGTTTATAAGAGACTTTCGTTTGAAAGATGGGGGATATCACATTGGGAAACCCATAAGTTACAATGTGTTTACTTTGACGCATATATTGCGGGGAACCCAAATGCTATTTTACACAATGGGTTAAGAAATTATTTTGACTCAATATATCCGAATATTGGACTTCGTGATTTAGAAAAAGCGGCTAACATGCAACATAAAGAAGCATGTTTTGCTTACGGATTAGTAATGTTCGCTTCTCACCAAAGTGAGAACAAGAACATCGGGCTACAACTATTAAACAAAACGTTCCCACAAGTGACGGAGTCGGTAATTGGGGTAAGAAATAAGGTTTTTAGATTGTTACGGGACTGTTGGACATTACGTAACCCTCGTCCCTTTGACGATGTTACAACACACTGTCTTATCAACGGCCATAACGGTTATGTTCCACAAGACCAAGGATGGGAAGTAATCCTAGTAAAACCAGAATGCATGACTTGTTTCTGGACGTATGAATTACGTGTCTTTATTGCCTTTGCTGAACGACTTGTGTACTAGCTAGAATTATCTTCACAACCATCTTGTATCAAATTTATTGTGTGCTATATTTCATGCTATATGTAAAATAAGCGGTATTGTAAGTTTGTAAAATATTGTGTAAAAGTTTGAACGCGAAATATTATTATAATCAGTTTTTCATATAGAATTGTAGTAGTTGAATTGTATATTAGCTACTAAGTATGAACTTAACGGGTAGGTACTACCCGAATTTAAACTTATAAAACGCTAATATGAAGAAAAAGCTTTTATAAATGAGTTCATATTATGCTACGAAATACTATTAACTACTCTTAATATTCTGTATGATTAACTTGTTCCATTTGACTATTTTGAAGGAAATGGCACCGACTACTCGACACACCGTGAATATGAATGAAGAGGAATTCCGTACTTTTCTAGCTTCAAACATAGCCGCAGTACAGGCTGCGCTACATACCAACAATAACCTTGGATCTAGCAGTACAAGAAATCGTGTAGGATGCACCTACAAAGAATTCACTGCCTGCAAACCTTTGGAATTTGATGGAACCGAAGGACCGATCGGATTGAAACGGTGGACCGAGAAGGTCGAATCGGTGTTTGCCATAAGTAAGTGTACTGAAGAGGACAAAGTAAAGTACGCTACGCATACCTTCACAGGTTCTGCGTTAACATGGTGGAATACCTATCTAGAGCAAGTGGGACAAGACGATGCGTACGCACTACCGTGGTCAGCATTCAAGCACTTGATGAACGAGAAGTACCGTCCCAGAACCGAGGTCAATAAGCTCAAGACAGAACTTAGAGGGTTACGAACCCAAGGATTTGATATTACCACGTACGAAAGACGATTCACAGAATTGTGCCTATTGTGTCCGGGAGCATTCGAAGATGAGGAAGAGAAGATCGATGCTTTTGTGAAAGGATTACCGGAAAGAATCCAAGAAGATATAAGTTCACACGAGCCCGCCTCCATACAACAGGCATGTAGAATGGCTCACAAACTAGTGAACCAGATTGAAGAAAGAATTAAAGAACAGACTGCTGAAGAGGCCAATGTGAAGCAAGTCAAAAGAAAGTGGGAGGAAAACGGTAATAAGAATCACCAATACAACAACAACAGCAATTACAACAATAATCGCAACAATTATCCCAACAATCGCAACATCAATCGCAACTACAACAAACGGCCCAACAACAACAACAACAACAACAACAACAACAACAACAGCAACTACAACAATCATCCCAACAACAATAATAACCGCAACAACAACAACAATCAGAAGCAGCTATGCCAAAGGTGTGAAAAGTATCACTCGGGGTTCTGCACCAAATTTTGCAACAAGTGTAAAAGAAATGGTCATAGCGCGGCGAAGTGTGAGGTCTACGGATCAGGGGTTAATAGAACGAAAGGAATAAATGGTGTCAGAACGAGTAATGGCTGAGTAAGTAGTGTCGGAGCAAGTTATGCCAATGTAGTTTGTTATAAATGTGGAAAACTGGGCCACATTATTAGAAATTGTCCGAACCAGGAGAACATGAATGGACAAGGCCGCGGAAGAGTTTTCAATATTAATGCGGCAGAGGCACAGGAAGACCCGGAGCTTGTTACGGGTACGTTTCTTATTGACAATAAATCTGCTTACGTTTTATTTGATTCGGGTGCGGATAGAAGCTATATGAGTAGAGATTTTTGTGCTAAATTAAGTTGTCCATTGACGCCTTTGGATAGTAAATTTTTACTCGAAGTAGCAAATGGTAAATTAATTTCAGCAGATAATATATGTCGGAATCGAGAAATTAAACTGGTTAGCGAAACATTTAAGATTGATTTGATACCAGTAGAGTTAGGGAGTTTTGATGTGATAATCGGTATGGACTGGTTGAAAGAAGTGAAAGCAGAGATCGTTTGTTACAAAAATGCAATTCGCATTATACGAGAAAAAGGAAAACCCTTAATGGTGTACGGAGAAAAGGGCAACACGAAGCTACATCTTATTAGTAATTTGAAGGCACAAAAACTAATAAGAAAAGGTTGCTATGCTGTTCTAGCACACGTCGAGAAAGTACAAACTGAAGAAAAGAGCATCAATGATGTTCCCGTCGCAAAAGAATTTCCCGATGTATTTCCGAAAGAATTACCGGGATTACCCCCACATCGATCCGTTGAATTTCAAATAGATCTTGTACCAGGAGCTGCACCAATAGCTCGTGCTCCTTACAGACTCGCACCCAGCGAGATGAAAGAACTGCAAAGCCAATTACAAGAACTTTTAGAGCATGGTTTCATTCGACCAAGCACATCACCGTGGGGAGCTCCTGTTTTGTTTGTCAAGAAGAAAGATGGTACATTCAGGTTGTGTATCGACTACCGAGAGTTGTACAAACTTACCATCAAGAACCGCTACCCACTACCGAGAATCGACGACTTATTTGATCAACTACAAGGATCGTCTGTTTATTCAAAGATTGACTTACGTTCCGGGTATCATCAAATGCGGGTGAAAGAAGATGATATTCCAAAGACTGCTTTCAGAACACGTTACGGTCATTACGAGTTTATGGTCATGCCGTTTGGTTTAACTAATGCACCAGCTGTGTTCATGGACCTTATGAACCGAGTGTGTGGACCATACCTTGACAAGTTTGTCATTGTTTTCATTGATGACATACTTATTTACTCAAAGAATGACCAAGAACACGGTGAACATTTGAGAAAGGTGTTAGAAGTATTGAGGAAGGAAGAATTGTACGCTAAGTTTTCAAAGTGTGCATTTTGGTTGGAAGAAGTTCAATTCCTCGGTCACATAGTGAACAAAGAAGGTATTAAGGTGGATCCGGCAAAGATAGAAACTGTTGAAAAGTGGGAAACCCCGAAAACTCCGAAACACATACGCCAGTTTTTAGGACTAGCTGGTTACTACAGAAGGTTCATCCAAGACTTTTCCAGAATAGCAAAACCCTTGACTGCATTAACGCATAAAGGGAAGAAATTTGAATGGAATGATGAACAAGAGAAAGCGTTTCAGTTATTGAAGAAAAAGCTAACTACGGCACCTATATTGTCATTGCCTGAAGGGAATGATGATTTTGTTATTTATTGTGATGCATCAAAGCAAGGTCTCGGTTGTGTATTAATGCAACGAACGAAGGTGATTGCTTATGCGTCTAGACAATTGAAGATTCACGAACAAAATTATACGACGCATGATTTGGAATTAGGCACGGTTGTTTTTGCATTAAAGACTTGGAGGCACTACTTATATGGGGTCAAAAGTATTATATATACCGACCACAAAAGTCTTCAACCCATATTTAATCAGAAACAACTGAATATGAGGCAGCATAGGTGGATTGAATTATTGAATGATTACGACTTTGAGATTCGTTACCACCCGGGGAAGGCAAATGTGGTAGCCGATGCCTTGAGCAGGAAGGACAGAGAACCCATTCGAGTAAAATCTATGAATATAATGATTCATAATAACCTTACTACTCAAATAAAGGAGTCGAAACAAGGAGTTTTAAAAGAGGGAAATTTAAAGGATGAAATACCCAAAGGATCGGAGAAGCATCTTAATATTTGGGAAGACGGAACTCGGTGTAGGGCTGAAAGGATTTGGGTACCAAAATTTGGAGATATGAGAGAAATGGTACTTAGAGAAGCTCATAAAACCAGATACTCAATACATCCTGGAACGGGGAAGATGTACAAGGATCTCAAGAAACATTTTTGGTGGCCGGGTATGAAAGCCGATGTTGCTAAATACGTAGGAGAACGTTTGACGTGTTCTAAGGTCAAAGCTGAGCATCAGAAACCATCAGGTCTACTTCAACAACCCGAAATCCCGGAATGGAAATGGGAAAACATTACCATGGATTTCATCACTAAATTGCCAAGGACTGCAAGTGGTTTTGATACTATTTGGGTAATAGTTGATCGTCTCACCAAATCAGCACACTTTCTGCCAATAAGAGAAGATGACAAGATGGAGAAGTTAGCACAACTGTATTTGAAGGAAGTCGTCTCCAGACATGGAATACCAATCTCTATTATCTCTGATAGGGATGGCGGATTTATTTCAAGATTCTGGCAGACATTACAGCAAGCATTAGGAACTCGTCTAGACATGAGTACTGCCTATCATCCACAAACTGATGGGCAGAGCAAAAGGACGATACAAACGCTTGAAGACATGCTACGAGCATGTGTTATTGATTTCAGAAACAGTTGGGATTGACATCTACCATTAGCAGAATTTTCCTACAACAACAGCTACCATTCAAGCATTGAGATGGCACCGTTTGAAGCACTTTATGGTAGAAAGTGCAGGTCTCCGATTTGTTGGAGTGAAGTGGGGGATAGACAGATTACGGGTCCGGAGATTATACAAGAAACTACCGAGAAGATCATCCAAATTCAACAACGGTTGAAAATCGCCCAAAGTCGACAAAAGAGCTACGCTGACATTAAAAGAAAAGATATAGAATTTGAAATTGGAGAGATGGTCATGCTTAAAGTTGCACCTTGGAAAGGCGTTGTTCGATTTGGTAAACGAGGGAAATTAAATCCAAGGTATATTGGACCATTCAAGATTATTGATCGTGTCGGACCAGTAGCTTACCGACTTGAGTTACCTCAACAACTCGCGGCTGTACATAACACTTTCCACGTCTCGATTTTGTAGAAATGTTTTGCTAAAGAAGATCTCACTATTCCGTTAGATGAAATCCAAATCAACGAAAAACTCCAATTCATCGAAGAACCCGTCGAAATAATGGATCGTGAGATTAAAAGACTTAAGCAAAACAAGATACCAATTGTTAAGGTTCGTTGGAATGCTCGTAGAGGACTCGAGTTCACCTGGGAGCATGAAGATCAGATGAAGAAGAAATACCCGCATCTATTTCCAGAAGATTCGTCAACACCTTCAACAGCTTAAAATTTCGGGACGAAATTTATTTAACGGGTAGGTACTGTAGTGACCCGAACTTTTCCATGTATATATATATTAATTGAGATTGATATTTACATGATTAAATGTTTCCAACATGTTAAGCAATCAAACTTGTTAAGACTTGATTAATTGAAATATGTTTCATATAGACAATTGACCACCCAAGTTGACCGGTGATTCACGAACGTTAAAACTTGTAAAAACTATATGATGACATATATATGGATATATATATATATAGTTAACATGATACTATGATAAGTAAACATATCATTAAGTATATTAACAATGAACTACATATGTAAAAACAAGACTACTAACTTAATGATTTTTAAACGAGACATATATGTAAAGATTATCATTGTAAAGACATTTAATGTATATATATCATATTAAGAGATATTCATACATGATAATATCATGATAATATAATAATTTAAAATCTCATTTGATATTATAAACATTGGGTTAACAACATTTAACAAGATCGTTAACCTAAAGGTTTCAAAACAACACTTACATGTAACGACTAACGATGACTTAACGACTCAGTTAAAATGTATATACATGTAGTGTTTTAATATGTATTTATACACTTTTGAAAGACTTCAATACACTTATCAAAATACTTCTACTTAACAAAAATGCTTACAATTACATCCTCGTTCAGTTTCATCAACAATTCTACTCGTATGCATCCGTATTCGTACTCGTACAATACACAGCTTTTAGATGTATGTACTATTGGTATATACACTCCAATGATCAGCTCTTAGCAGCCCATGTGAGTCACCTAACACATGTGGGAACCATCATTTGGCAACTAGCATGAAATATCTCATAAAATTACAAAAATATGAGTAATCATTCATGACTTATTTACATGAAAACAAAATTACATATCCTTTATATCTAATCCATACACCAACGACCAAAAACACCTAAAAACACTTTAATTCTTCAATTTTCTTCATCTAATTGATCTCTCTCAAGTTCTATCTTCAAGTTCTAAGTGTTCTTCATATATTCTACAAGTTCTAGTTACATAAAATCAAGAATACTTTCAAGTTTGCTAGCTCACTTCCAATCTTGTAAGGTGATCATCCAACCTCAAGAAATATTTGTTTCTTACAGTAGGTTATCATTCTAATATAAGGTAATAATCATATTCAAACTTTGGTTCAATTTCTATAACTATAACAATCTTATTTCAAGTGATGATCTTACTTGAACTTGTTTTCGTGTCATGATTCTGCTTCAAGAACTTCGAGCCATCCAAGGATCCGTTGAAGCTAGATCCATTTTTCTCTTTTCCAGTAGGTTTATCTAAGGAACTTAAGGTAGTAATGATGTTCATAACATCATTCAATTCATACATATAAAGCTATCTTATTCGAAGGTTTAAACTCGTAATCACTAGAACATAGTTTAGTTAATTCTAAACTTGTTCGCAAACAAAAGTTAATCCTTCTAACTTGACTTTTAAAATCAACTAAACACATGTTCTATATCTATATGATATACTAACTTAATGATTTAAAACCCGGAGACACGAAAAACACCGTAAAACCGGATTTACGCTGTCGTAGTAACACCGCGGGCTGTTTTGGGTTAGTTAATTAAAAACTATGATAAACTTTGATTTAAAAGTTGTTATTCTGAGAAAATGATTTTTATTATGAACATGAAACTATATCCAAAAATTATGGTTAAACTCAAAGTGGAAGTATGTTTTCTAAAATGGTCATCTAGACGTCGTTCTTTCGACTGAAATGACTACCTTTACAAAAACGACTTGTAACTTATTTTTCAGACTATAAACCTATACTTTTTCTGTCTAGATTAATAAAATAGAGTTCAATATGAAACCATAGCAATTTGATTCACTCAAAACGGATTTAAAATGAAGAAGTTATGGGTAAAACAAGATTGGATAATTTTTCTCATTTTAGCTACGTGAAAATTGGTAACAAATCTATTCCAACCATAACTTAATCAACTTGTATTTTATATTATGTAATCTTGAGATACCATAGACACGTATACAATGTTTCGACCTATCATGTCGACACATCTATATATATTTTGGAGCAACCATAGACACTCTATATGTGAATGTTGGAGTTAGCTATACAGGGTTGAGGTTGATTCCAAAATATATATAGTTTGAGTTGTGATCAATACTGAGATACGTATACACTGGGTCGTGGATTGATTCAAGATAATATTTATCGATTTATTTCTGTACATCTAACTGTTGACAACTAGTTGTAGGTTACTAACAAGGACAGCTGACTTAATAAACTTAAAACATCAAAATATATTAAAAGTGTTGTAAATATATTTTGAACATACTTTGATATATATGTATATATTGTTATAGGTTCGTGAATCAACCAGTGGCCAAGTCTTACTTCCCGACGAAGTAAAAATCTGTGAAAGTGAGTTATAGTCCCACTTTTAAAATCTAATATTTTTGGGATGAGAATACATGCAGGTTTTATAAATGATTTACAAAATAGACACAAGTACGTGAAACTACATTCTATGGTTGAATTATCGAAATCGAATATGCCCCTTTTTATTAAGTCTGGTAATCTAAGAATTAGGGAACAGACACCCTAATTGACGCGAATCCTAAAGATAGATCTATTGGGCCTAACAAACCCCATCCAAAGTACCGGATGCTTTAGTACTTCGAAATTTATATCATATCCGAAGGGTGTCCCGGAATGATGGGGATATTCTTATATATGCATCTTGTTAATGTCGGTTACCAGGTGTTCACCATATGAATGATTTTTATCTCTATGTTTGGGATGTGTATTGAAATATGAAATCTTGTGGTCTATTATTATGATTTGATATATATAGGTTAAACCTATAACTCACCAACATTTTTGTTGATGTTTTAAGCATGTTTATTCTCAGGTGATTATTAAGAGCTTCCGCTGTCGCATACTTAAATAAGGACGAGATTTGGAGTCCATGCTTGTATGATATTGTGTAAAAACTGCATTCAAGAAACTTATTTTGTTGTAACATATTTGTATTGTAAACCATTATGTAATGGTCGTGTGTAAACAGGATATTTTAGATTATCATTATTTGATAATCTACGTAAAGCTTTTTAAACCTTTATTGATGAAATAAAGGTTATGGTTTGTTTTAAAATGAATGCAGTCTTTGAAAAACGTCTCATATAGAGGTCAAAACCTCGCAACGAAATCAATTAATATGGAACGTTTTTAATCAATAAGAACGGGACATTTCAATAGGTTCGTGAATCAACCAGTGGCCAAGTCTTACTTCCCGACGAAGTAAAAATCTGTGAAAGTGAGTTATAGTCCCACTTTTAAAATCTAATATTTTGGGATGAGAATACATGCAGGTTTTATAAATGATTTACAAAATAGACACAAGTACGTGAAACTACATTCTATGGTTGAATTATCGAAATCGAATATGCCCCTTTTTATTAAGTCTGGTAATCTAAAAATTAGGGAACAGACACCCTAATTGACGCGAATCCTAAAGATAGATCTATTGGGCCTAACAAACCTCATCCAAAGTACCGGATGCTTTAGTACTTCGAAATTTATATCATATCCGAAGGGTGTCCCGGAATGATGGGGATATTCTTATATATGCATCTTGTTAATGTCGGTTACCAGGTGTTCACCATATGAATGATTTTTATCTCTATGTATGGGATGTGTATTGAAATATGAAATCTTGTGGTCTATTGTTACGATTTGATATATATAGGTTAAACCTATAACTCACCAACATTTTTGTTGACGTTTAAAGTATGTTTATTCTTAGGTGAATATTAAGAGCTTCCGCTGTTCCATACTAAAATAAGGACAAGATTTGGAGTCCATGTTTGTATGATATTGTGTAAAAACTGCATTCAAGAAACTGATTTCGATGTAACATATTTTTATTGTAAACCATTATGTAATGGTCATGTGTAAACAGGATATTTTAGATTATCATTATTTGATAATCTACATAAAGCTTTTTAAACCTTTATTTATGAAATAAAGGTTATGGTTTGTTTTAAAATGAATGCAGTCTTTGAAAAACGTCTCATATAGAGGTCAAAACCTCGCAACGAAATCAATTAATATGGAACGTTTTTAATCAATAAGAACGGGACATTTCAGTTGGTATCCGAGCGTTGGTCTTAGAGAACCAGAATTTTGCATTAGTGTGTCTTATCGAGTTTGTTAGGATGCATTAGTGAGTCTGGACTTCGACCGTGTTTACTTGAAAAATGATTGCTTAACAAATTTTGTTGGAAACTATATATTTTTAACATGTGTATATTATGTGATATATTAATCTCTTAACGCGTTTGATATTATGTGATAGATGTCTTCCTCTAGAACAAGTCCCATTGACTCACCTAATAATAATGAAGAGTCAAATGTAAATTGGAATGATTCATGGACTGATTCACAAGTTCCCGAAGAGGAACCGGAAGAAGAGTCGGAACCGGAAGAAGAATCGGAACCGAAAGAAGAATCGGAACCGGATGAAGAAATAGAACCGGTGGGGGAAATAATAAAACGGTTAAGTAAAAGAAAATCCTCAACCAACCGACCAAGGTTAATTATGGTCAATGGTGTTTCCGCCAAGGAAGCAAAATATTGGGAGGATTACCAATTCTCCGATGAATCGGATTCCGACGAGAATTCCGATGATGTTATAGAAATTACCCCAACTGAATTTAAAAAGGCAAAAGAAAATAATAAGGGAAAGGGCATAAAAATAGAGAAATCTAATTCCAACCCCGATGAACTTTATATGTATCGTCAACCCCCGAAGTCCTTAAGTTGTAACAATGACCCGGGAACCTCTAAACCACCAGGTTTTTCTAAATCAATGTGGAAAACGACGGCTCGTATTAGGGGAACATCATATATCCCTAGAAACTTGGCAATACGAACCAAAACCGAAGAAGAAGAAACAAGCGAGTCGGAATAAGATAGTTGTATTCGTGTGGTGTAATATATGTAATATAGTGTGCTTATGCTTTATGATATATGTAAAAATTGCTTGTATTAATAAGTATTTTTTTTATGAATCTAACTCTTGTCTATTTTACAGTATAAAAACACAAAATGGATAGACAACATAATATTTTAAGAGACCTACCCGGAGACATGATTGATGAAATCTTGTCTAGAGTCGGTCAGAATTCTTCGGCACAACTATTTAAGGCGAGATCAGTTTGTATGACATTCGAAGAACGTTCCAAGAATGCCTTGGTTTATAAAAGGCTTTCGTTCAAAAGATGGGGGATATCACATTGGGAAATCCATAAGTTACGATGTGTTTACTTTGACGCATATATTGCGGGGAACCCAAATGCTATTTTACGCAATGGGCTAAGAAATTATTTTGACGCAATATATCCGAATATTGGACTTCGTGATTTAGAAAAAGCGGCTAACATGCAACATAAAGAAGCATGTTATGCTTACGGATTAGTAATGTTCGCTTCTCACCAAAGTGAAAACAAGAACATCGGCCTACAACTATTAAACAAAACGTTCCCACAAGTGACGGAGTTGGTAATTGGGGTAAGAAATGAGGTTTTTAGATTGTTACGGGACTGTTGGACATTACGTAACCCTCGTCCCTTTGACGACGTTACAACACGCTGTATTATCAACAGCCATAACGGTTATGTACCACAAGACCAAGGATGGGAAGTAGTCCTAGTAAAACCAGAATGCATGACTTGTTTCTGGACGTATGAATTACGTGTCTTTATTACCTTTGCTGAACGACTTGTGTACTAGCTAGAATTATCTTCACAACCATCTTGTATCAAATTTATTGTGTGCTATATTTCATGCTATATGTAAAATAAGCGGTATTGTAAGTTTGTAAAATATTGTGTAAAAGTTTGAACGCGAAATATTATTATAATCAGTTTTTCATATAGAATTGTAGTAGTTGAATTGTATATTAGCTACTAAGTATGAACTTAACGGGTAGGTACTACCCAAATTTAAACTTATAAAACGCTAATATGAAGAAAAAGCTTTTATAAATGAGTTCATATTATGCTCCGAAATACTATTAACTACTCTTAATATTCTGTATGATTAACTTGTTCCATTTGACTATTTTGAAGGAAATGGCACCGACTACTCGACACACCGTGAATATGAATGAAGAGGAATTCCGTACTTTTCTAGCTTCAAACATAGCCGCAGTACAGGCTGCGCTACATACCAACAATAACCTTGGATCTAGCAGTACAAGAAATCGTGTAGGATGCACCTACAAAGAATTCACTGCCTGCAAACCTTTGGAATTTGATGGAACCGAAGGACCGATCGGATTGAAACGGTGGACCGAGAAGGTCGAATCGGTGTTTGCCATAAGTAAGTGTACTGAAGAGGAGAAAGTGAAGTACGCTACGCATACCTTCACAGGTTCTGCGTTAACATGGTGGAATACCTATCTAGAGCAAGTGGGACAAGATGATGCGTACGCACTACCGTGGTCAGCATTCAAGCACTTGATGAACGAGAAGTACCGTCCCAGAACCGAGGTCAATATGCTCAAGACAGAACTTAGAGGGTTACGAACCCAAGGATTTGATATTACCATGTACGAAAGGCGATTCACAGAATTGTGCCTATTGTGTCCGGGAGCATTCGAAGATGAGAAAGAGAAGATCGACGCGTTTATGAAAGGATTACCGGAAAGAATCCAAGAAGATATAAGTTCACACGAGCCCGCCTCCATACAACAGGCATGTAGAATGGCTCACAAACTAGTGAACCAGATTGAAAAAAGAATTAAAGAACAGACTACTGAAGAGGCCAATGTGAAGCAAGTCAAAAGAAAGTGGGAGGAAAACGGTGATAAGAATCACCAATACAACAACAACAGCAATTACAATAATAATCGCAACAATTATCCCAACAATCGCAACATCAATCGCAACTACAACAAACAGCCCAACAACAACAACAACAACAACAACAACAACAGCAACTACAACAATCATCCCAACAACAATAATAACCGCAACAACAACAACAATCAGAAGCAGCTATGCCAAAGGTGTGAAAAGTATCACTCAGGGTTCTGCACCAAATTTTGCAACAAGTGTAAAAGAAATGGTCATAGCGCGGTGAAGTGTGAGGTCTACGGACCAGGGGTTAATAGAACGAAAGGAACAAATGGTGTCGGAACGAGTAATGGCGGAGCAAGTAGTGTCGGAGCAAGTTATGCTAATGTAGTTTGTTATAAATATGGAAAACCGGTCCACATTATTAGAAATTGCCCGAACCAGGAGAACACGAATGGACAAGGCCGCGGAAGAGTTTTCAATATTAATGCGGCAGAGGCACAGGAAGACCCGGAGCTTGTTACGGGTACGTTTCTTATTGACAATAAATCTGCTTACGTTTTATTTGATTCGGGTGCGGATAGAAGCTATATGAGTAGAGATTTTTGTGCTAAATTAAGTTGTCCATTGACGCCTTTGGATAGTAAATTTTTACTCGAATTAGCAAATGGTAAATTAATTTCAGCAGATAATATATGTCGGAATCGAGAAATTAAACTGGTTAGCGAAACATTTAAGATTGATTTGATACCAGTAGAGTTAGGGAGTTTTGATGTGATAATCGGTATGGACTGGTTGAAAGAAGTGAAAGCAGAGATCGTTTGTTACAAAAATGCAATTCGCATTATACGAGAAAAAGGAAAACCCTTAATGGTTTACGGAGAAAAGGGCAACACGAAGCTACATCTTATTAGTAATTTGAAGGCACAAAAACTAATAAGAAAAGGTTGCTATGCTGTTCTAGCACACGTCGAGGAAGTACAAACTGAAGAAAAGAGCATCAATGATGTTCCCGTCGCAAAAGAATTTCCCGATGTATTTCCGAAAGAATTACCGGGATTACCCCCACATCGATCCGTTGAATTTCAAATAGATCTTGTACCAGGAGCTGCACCAATAGCTCGTGCTCCTTACAGACTCGCACCCAGCGAGATGAAAGAACTGCAAAGCCAATTACAAGAACTTTTAGAGCGTGGTTTCATTCGACCAAGCACATCACCGTGGGGAGCTCCTGTTTTGTTTGTCAAGAAGAAAGATGGTACATTCAGGTTGTGTATCGACTACCGAGAGTTGAACAAACTTACCATCAAGAACCGCTACCCACTACCTAGAATCGACGACTTATTTGATCAACTACAAGGCTCGTCTGTTTATTCAAAGATTGACTTACGTTTCGGGTATCATCAAATGCGGGTGAAAGAAGATGATATTCCAAAGACTGCTTTCAGAACACGTTACGGTCATTACGAGTTTATGGTCATGCCGTTTGGTTTAACTAATGCACCAGCTGTGTTCATGGACCTTATGAACCGAGTGTGTGGACCATACCTTGACAAGTTTGTCATTGTTTTCATTGATGACATACTTATTTACTCAAAGAATGACCAAGAACACTGTGAACATTTAAGAAAGGTGTTAGAAGTATTGAGGAAGGAAGAATTGTACGCTAAGTTTTCAAAGTGTGCATTTTGGTTGGAAGAAGTTCAATTCCTCGGTCACATAGTGAACAAAGAAGGTATTAAGGTGGATCCGGCAAAGATAGAAACTGTTGAAAAGTGGGAAACCCCGAAAACTCCGAAACACATACGCCAGTTTTTTAGACTAGCTGGTTACTACAGAAGGTTCATCCAAGACTTTTCCAGAATAGCAAAACCCTTGACTGCATTAACGCATAAAGGGAAGAAATTTGAATGGAATGATGAACAAGAGAAAGCGTTTCAGTTATTGAAGAAAAAGCTAACTACGGCACCTATATTGTCATTGCCTGAAGGGAATGATGATTTTGTGATTTATTGTGACGCATCAAAGCAAGGTCTCGGTTGTGTATTAATGCAACGAACGAAGGTGATTGCTTATGCGTCTAGACAATTGAAGATTCACGAGCAAAATTATACGACGCATGATTTGGAATTAGGCGCAGTTGTTTTTGCATTAAAGACTTGGAGGCACTACTTATATGGGGTCAAAAGTATTATATATACCGACCACAAAAGTCTTCAACACATATTTAATCAGAAACAACTGAATATGAGGCAGCGTAGGTGGATTGAATTGTTGAATGATTACGACTTTGAGATTCGTTACCACCCGGGGAAGGCAAATGTGGTAGCCGATGCCTTGAGCAGGAAGGACAGAGAACCCATTCGAGTAAAATCTATGAATATAATGATTCATAATAACCTTACTACTCAATTAAAGGAGGCGCAACAAGGAGTTTTAAAAGAAGGAAATTTAAAGGATGAAATACCCAAAGGATCGGAGCAGCATCTTAATATTCAGGAAGACGGAACCCGGTATAGGGTTGAAAGGATTTGGGTACCAAAATTTGGAGATATGAGAGAAATGGTACTTAGAGAAGCTCATAAAACCAGATACTCAATACATCCTGGAACGGGGAAGATGTACAAGGATCTCAAGAAACATTTTTGGTGGCCGGGTATGAAAGCCGATGTTGCTAAATACGTAGGAGAATGTTTGACGTGTTCTAAGGTCAAAGCTGAGCATCAGAAACCATCAGGTCTACTTCAACAACCCGAAATCCCAGAATGGAAATGGAAAAACATTACCATGGATTTCATCACTAAATTGCCAAGGACTGCAAGTGGTTTTGATACTATTTGGGTAATAGTTGATCGTCTCACCAAATCAGCACACTTCCTGCCAATAAGAGAAGATGACAAGATGGAGAAGTTAGCACTACTGTATTTGAAAGAAGTCGTCTCCAGACATGGAATACCAATCTCTATTATCTCTGATAGGGATGGCAGATTTATTTCAAGATTCTGGCAGACATTACAGCAAGCATTAGGAACTCGTCTAGACATGAGTACTGCCTATCATCCACAAACTGATGGGCAGAGCGAAAGGACGATACAAATGCTTGAAGACATGCTACGAGCATGTGTTATTGATTTCGGAAACAGTTGGGATCGACATCTACCGTTAGCAGAATTTTCCTACAACAACAGCTACCATTCAAGCATTGAGATGGCGCCGTTTGAAGCACTTTATGGTAGAAAGTGCAGGTCTCCGATTTGTTAGAGTGAAGTGGAGGATAGACAGATTACGAGTCCGGAGATTATACAAGAAACTACCGAGAAGATCATCCAAATTCAACAACGGTTGAAAACCGCCCAAAGTCGACAAAAGAGCTACGCTGACATTAAAAGAAAAGATATAGAATTTGAAATTGGAGAGATGGTCATGCTTAAAGTTGCACCTTGGAAAGGCGTTGTTCGATTTGGTAAACGAGGGAAATTAAATCCAAGGTATATTGGACCATTCAAGATTATTGAATGTGTCGGACCAGTAGCTTACCGACTTGAGTTACCTCAACAACTCGCGGCTGTACATAACACTTTCCACGTCTCGAATTTGAAGAAATGATTTGCTAAAGAAGATCTCACTATTCCGTTAGATGAAATCCAAATCAACGAAAAACTCCAATTCATCGAAGAACCCGTCAAAATAATGGATCGTGAGGTTAAAAGACTTAAGCAAAACAAGATACCAATTGTTAAGGTTCGATGGAATGCTCGTAGAGGACTTGAGTTCACCTGGGAGCGTGAAAATCAGATGAAGAAGAAATACCCGCATCTATTTCCAGAAGATTCGTCAACACCTTCAACAGCTTAAAATTTCGGGACGAAATTTATTTAACTGGTAGGTACTGTAGTGACCCGAACTTTTCCATGTTTATATATATTAATTGAGATTGATATTTACATGATTAAATGTTTCCAACATGTTAAGCAATCAAACTTGTTAAGACTTGATTAATTGAAATATGTTTCATATAGACAATTGACCACCCAAGTTGACCGGCGATTCACGAACGTTAAAACTTGTAAAAACGACATGACGATATATATATGGATATACATATGGTTAACATGAGATTATGATAAGTAAGTATCTCCATAATTATATTAACAATGAGTTGTATACATATAAACAAGACTACTAACTTAAGGATTTCGAAACGAGACATATATGTAACGATTATCGTTGTAACGACATTTAAATGTATATATATCATATTAAGATATATTAATATATCATAATATCATGATAATATAATAATTTAACATCTCATTAGATATAATAAACAATGGGTTAACAACATTAATTGAGATCGTTAACTTAAAGGTTTCAAAACAACACTTACATGTAACGACTAACGATGACTTAACGACTCAGTTAAAATGTATATACATGTAGTTTATTTAGATGTATTAAAATACTTTTGGAAGACTTCAAGACATATATCAAAACACTCATACTTAACAAAAATGGTTACAGTTACTTTCCCATTCTTTTCTTTCATCAAGAATTCTAGTCGTATTCTTACCCGTATTATACACAGCTTCAAAACATACTTACTATAGGTATATACCAATAGGAACTAGCATGGGATTCCACTCTTGATTATGTCATGTATGACTAATCAATTTTAACTTCTACCATGAGCTAGTCAACTAACTAGAACTCCTTTTAACCCCACTCACCACTCACCAATTACCACTCATCATTCACTCCATTTCACTTCCAATTCTCTTTCTAATTCTCTCTCAACACACACACACTATTATGAACGTATTTTTCTAGTAGTTAATCATCATCTTCATCAAAAATCACTTCAAGAATCAAGCTATAATCATCATAGGAAGAACACTTCAAGAACACTTCAAAAATCCCTTCAAGTTTACTAATTTACTTCCAAGCTTTCTAATCCATTCCAAGGAATCATCTAAGATCAAGAAACCTTTGTTATATACAGTAGGTTATCTTTCTTATTCAAGGTAATATTCATATTCAAACTTTGATTCAATTTCTATAACTATAAACTATCTTAATTCGAGTAAAAATCTTACTTGAACTTATTTTTGTGTCATGATCCTACTTCAAGAACTTTCAAGCCATCCAAGATCCTTTGAAGCTAGATCATTTCTTGTCACTTCTAGTAGGTTTACCTACTAAACTTGAGGTAGTAATGATGTTCATAACATCATTCAATTCATATATATAAAACTATCTTATTCGAAGGTTTAAACTCGTAATCACTAGAACATAGTTTAGTTAATTCTAAACTTGTTCGCAAACAAAAGTTAATCCTTCTAACTTGACTTTTAAAATTAACTAAACACATGTTATATATCTATATGATATGCTAACTTAATGATTTAAAACCTGGAAACACGAAAAACACCGTAAAATCGGATTTACGCCGTCGTAGTAACACCGCGGGCTGTTTTGGGTTAGTTAATTAAAAACTATGATAAACTTTGATTTAAAAGTTGTTATTCTGAGAAAATAATTTTTATTATGAACATGAAACTATATCCAAAAATTATGGTTAAACTCAAAGTGGAAGTATGTTTTCTAAAATGGTCATCTAGACGTCGTTCTTTCGATTGAAATGACTACCTTTACAAAAATGGCTTGTAACTTATTTTTCCGACTATAAACCTATACTTTTTCTGTTTAGATTCATAAAATAGAGTTCAATATGAAACCATAGCAATTTGATTCACTCAAAACGGATTTAAAATGAAGAAGTTATGGGTAAAACAAGATTGGATAATTTTTTTCATTTTAGCTACGTGAAAATTGGTAACAAATCTATTCCAACCATAACTTAATCAACTTGTATTGTATATTATGTAATCTTAAGATACCATAGACATGTATACAATGTTTCGACCTATCATGTCGACACATCTATATATATTTCGGAACAACCATAGACACTCTATATGTGAATGTTGGAGTTAGCTATACAGGGTTGAGGTTGATTCCAAAATATATATAGTTTGAGTTGTGATCAATACTGAGATACGTATACACTGGGTCGTGGATTGATTCAAGATAATATTTATTGATTTATTTCTGTACATCTAACTGTGGACAACTAGTTGTAGGTTACTAACGAGGACAGCTGACTTAATAAACTTAAAACATCAAAATATATTAAAAGTGTTGTAAATATATTTTGAACATACTTTGATATATATGTATATATTGTTATAGGTTCGTGAATCAACCAGTGGCCAAGTCTTACTTCCCGACGAAGTAAAAATCTGTGAAAGTGAGTTATAGTCCCACTTTTAAAATCTAATATTTTGGGATGAGAATACATGCAGGTTTTATAAATGATTTACAAAATAGACACAAGTACGTAAAACTACATTCTATGGTTAAATTATCGAAATCGAATATGCCCCTTTTTATTAAGTCTGGTAATCTAAGAATTAGGGAACAGACACCCTAATTGACGCGAATCCTAAAGATAGATCTATTGGGCCTAACAAACCCCATCCTAAGTACCGGATGCTTTAGTACTTCAAAATTTATATCATATCTGAAGGGTGTCCCGGAATGATGGGGATATTCTTATATATGCATCTTGCTAATGTCGGTTACCAGGTGTTCACCATATGAATGATTTTTATCTCTATGTATGGGATGTGTATTGAAATATGAAATCTTGTGGTCTATTATTACGATTTGATATATATAGGTTAAACCTATAACTCACCAACATTTTTGTTGACGTTTAAAGCATGTTTATTCTCAGGTGAATATTAAGAGCTTCCGCTGTTGCATACTAAAATAAGGACAAGATTTGGAGTCTATGTTTGTATGTTATTGTGTAAAAACTGCATTCAAGAAACTGATTTCGATGTAACATATTTGTATTGTAAACCATTATGTAATGGTCGTGTGTAAACAGGATATTTTAGATTATCATTATTTGATAATCTACATCAAGCTTTTTAAACCTTTATTTATGAAATAAAGGTTATGGTTTGTTTTAAAATGAATGCAGTCTTTGAAAAACGTCTCATATAGAGGTCAAAACCTCGCAACGAAATCAATTAATATGGAACGTTTTTAATCAATAAGAACGGAACATTTCACTGGCTTTCTTCTTCGGACATGCATTTCTAAAATGACCCATTTGGCCACATTCATAACAAGTACTCGGTTTTGGTGCATTGGGTACTTTTTGAGTGACGGGGGCGGCACTTCTATAATCGTTGGCCACATGAACACCCCTTTGGCACCGGTGGCAAAATAGATTGCTACATTCACCATAGTGGTGTTTGTGGCATTTGTTGCAAAAGGGTTTATTTCCGCCATAACTTTTCTTGGCGTCGGAGGTGAAAGGATTTTTGGTGAAATTGTTGTTGTAGTTGTTGCTTGATTGGGGGGCTTCCCATTTTATTTTGTTGCCACCCGATTTATCCTCGGCCTTAGGTGCCGGAACTACGATTTCGTCAACCATTTCGATCAATTGGCGGGCCATGTTTAAGGCTTGTTGTAGGTTAGCGGGTTTGTATGACATCACTCCTTGTTTGATGCTCTTTGGAAGACCATCCATATAGAGTTCAACCCTTTGAGATTCGAGGTTCATGAGGTTGGGACACATCAAGCATAGCTCGGTGAATCGTTGATTGTAGGCCTTGAGATCGTTTCCGACCGCCTTTAAAGTTCTTAGCTCTTGTTCGAGCTTTCGGGTTTCTTCACGAGGGAAAAATTCGACGATCAACCTTTCCCTTAAATCGGCCCAAGAGAGGGTGTGAGCTTCATCGGTACCCACCGATTGTACATACGTGTTCCACCACGTGAGGGCGATACCGGAAAAGGTGTGGGTGGAATATTTGACTTTATCTTGATCCCGACAACCACTTATGCTAAAAACAGCTTCCATTTGTTCGAACCATCGAGTGAGTACAACCGGTCCCCCGGTCCCATCAAAAGTATGAGGTTCGCACCCCATGAAAGCTTTATAGGAGCACCCTTCGCTTGAGTTACTGGCCCCTTGATTGTTGTTGTTGTGGTTGTTGTTATTGTTGTTGTTGGAGGAGTGACCGGCCATGGCCGCATCCAAGGCGGTGGCTATCATTCGTTGTAGAGCTTGTTCAGGAGTCTCATTCTAACGACCCGCCAAAATCGCTATTGACGCGGTACGTTATCTACGGTCCCACAGCGAGGTTTCGACCTCTATATGATACGTTTTGATAAAACATTGCATTCATTTAAAAAAAACATACTTTCTATACATAGAAAGTTTACCAAAATATAGACATATCCCAAATATATATGACAACTTATACAAAATGACTAAATCATCAATTTATTTAATAACAGATTATAACATTAATATTTGAATGCAATGTCTTTTTGAAAATATGGCATAAAAGACTCCATGCAGCACCTTGAGCAAATAGCAAGCAAACAGCGGAAGCACTTTTGAAAGACCTGAGAATAAACATGCTAAAAGTGTCAACCAAAAGGTTGGTGAGTTCATAGGTTTATCGTAACAACCGTTATCAATAGTTTTAATAGACCACAAGATTTCATAATCATAAACATAATACACTTGCAAGTGTATGTAAAGCATTCTAAGTGGTTGAGCACTTGGTAACCATACTTAACATTTAATCAACGTCGCATATTCCCTTTATTATGAAATCTCACTACACCGTACCAAGTGTAGTTACCGAAACGAAGTACTGTGCAACCGTTGAATACTGGTCGTCCAGTCCGGTTGGGGTTGTCAGGCCCGATAGATCTATCAACAGGATTCGCGTTTACAATACCCATGTAAATAGTAGTTACCAAGCTACAGGGAAGTATGCCAGTGGTACAACTCAACGTAGAATATATTTTTAAGTACTTGTGTCTATTTTGTAAACATTTATAAAAGCAGCGCATGTATTCTCAGCCCAAAAATATATATTGCAAAAGCAATTAAAAAGGGAGCAAATGAAACTCACCTTTGTAGCCCAATAAACAATTCACGTAGATGTAACCAATACTCGGAATGCAAGTAACCGTAGACCTCATCCTAAAGAATATATGTTGGTTAATAAATGTCTAACAAGCTAGGTCAGGTCATAGGGTTCGTATAGTCCTATTGCTCAAGTCCGACTCATAAATTTATCAAAATTTAGCAAAAGTCAACAAAAGTCAACGCAAGTCAAAGTAAGTCAAATGTAAGTCAAACGCAAGTCAACCACAGTCAACATGATAAACACAAGTCAACAACCGCATAAAATTACACAAGTTGATCAAGTAGTCAAACATAGGTCAAACTTAAGTTATTCATTTTTACTTAGAAAAATTTATATTATTTACATATATGTATTTTTTAGTATTTTGCAGCTGATTCCGGGTCCCACCAAATTTGATATAATACCTTAGGTCATGACCATTGGAAAGTATTTCATCCCACCTTTCTATAGACAGTTTATTTGACAAAAATGGAGTTACGGTTTTAAAGTTATGACCTCGCGAAAACAGTCTCCCGAAACATAAAATGCTGATAAAATTTTTGTTAAGTGTTCAAAATCAGCAACGATTGCCCATTTTCTCGCTTGTTTTATACCTGTTTAAACTCAACAAAATTATACAAATAATATATCGTTTTAAAGCTTGTCGCAAATACTTTCAATACCAAATAATAGTTTTTATCTAAACTTAACTGATTTCAACTTGCGAGTCCTCAAAGTAGGTCCGAGAGTCATTTTGACAATTTTGTTAAAATACTAAAATTTTCGGTTGAATCCGGCTGACCTGACTTAACCAAATTTTTATCACAGCTCAAAAATGACATTTTAGATGTGTTGGTGACTTTCGTTTTCCAAAATTATGCATATGGGTCAATTTATGCACGTTTGACCCGAATGAGTCATAAAACTTTCTTTAAACCAAATTTGACCCAAACTCATTTTTAAAGCACCAAAACTTGCAAACATACTTAAATCAATATACGGGATGTGTTACATACCTTTGGTTCTCAAAATTTCGCATATGGGTCAAAGTAGGCTCGTATGACCCAAATGGGTCATAAACACCCATTTTGACCAAAACATGCCACAACTTATTTTTTAAATACCACAACCTTTAAACTTACTTAAATCGACGTTTGGGACTTTTCTACACTGACTGTTAACCATTTTGACCCATTAAACCCATTTGGTCAAACAAAGTCAATTGCACATATTATTTAGCTTAAATAATATAGTCAACTTCCAGAATTTTTATAAAAATAAGTACACGTCCATTTGATTTGAAATACGCGCCAAAATCTCCGAAATTTAGTCGAATATAACATATCCGAAGCACAACCTCTAACCCTAAACAGAAAGCTTGCAGTAACTAAAAACGTACCAGGCTTTAATGCTGAATCGTTTCGGTACTCATGTATAAACTTTGAAAAATCATATCAAATCCAAAAAGTATCCAAATGACGCGTTTCTGGAGTCTAAACTTATTAATTTTTCGATACGCACGCAACCGTGATTCCAGAATTCTGAGATCAGGTCGCACGCATCCCAATGAAACTGTTCTGTCCGGTTTTAAATAATATAAAATTCTAACTTTGATTTGGCCATAGATTTTGACTCTTTTATCGGAATTGGACAATATCTAAATGAAAACCAAATGTTTTTTTTTTTTTTGCAAGCAATACAACTATATACCTCTCCGGACCTGAATATATAGCATACTTTCCCAGATTCACAGTTTCAATTACGAATTTTTAAACCGAAATAAATTTTTAAGCATCAAAATCACAAACCTTTAATTAACCATAACGAGGGCTATACATATCCGATTAACATGAATCTTAAGTCTATCTTGGGTGTTTTTCAATTATCTATACATCTAACATCAGTTCACAAACTCAATCATAAAGCATTCATCTCAGAAAATTCGGATTCATAGCAAGATCACATGAAAACTTCAATTTAACATATCGGGAGCATACGATAACGAAATCAATTGATTCTTGAGCCTAAAATTAGTAGTTTTTCAATAGTAATCCATCTACATACTTATATTTACAGATAACAAGGTCAAAATTCCAGAAACATGGCAAAACAATTCGAATTTCATGTAATATCATGTTAAACTTCAATTAATCATACTGGAAGCAATTCTAAATGAAATCAAGTGATTCTTGAGCCTAAAATTAATAGTTTTTCACAAGGATTTCATTTATAAGTATTTCATAAACTGAAAATATCATGTTCATATCAGTAGCATACCATTCAAATTCGTGATTCATCAACAAGTCAACAAATGATCAAATTAACGAACAATATCATGCATACATACAAGGACTTGAGCACTAGACACTATATCTACCCTAATATGTAACAAAAATATGAAAACTAGAAAATTAGAGTTTTTAAAACTTACACAAATCAAGAAATTGTTGGTATGGCTGAGTAGAGCTCTTCGAGAGGAGTCCGAATATGTAAACGATTTTATGATCAAGTGATTTCTTGAAGGTGTTTATAAGGAAAGAAGATCGATGATGATGATAAATAGTAATGGGTATTTTAAGGAGAGAGTCTATGTACGTGTGTGTTAGATGAAATGAATTAGGTTTAATAATATAGATGGGATAAAGAGTCACGGGTGATAAATCTATCTCAATTATTGATATCACGGACGTAATAATGTGTAGTCATGGGTATAATAATTAAACACGGGTATTACTATGTAATCACGGGTTATAATTAAATTTTTATCCGATATCTAAAACCCAATGTATTTTATTTTAATATGATTTAATAATTGGTAAATTTTTATATTTATAAAATACATTTACATATATATTGTTCGAAACCTTTTAAATTCTAGACATCGTACCTAGTTGGTGTTTTTCATAAATACTTATTTAATATATTTTTAAACTAAATAATATATGTCTTTTATTGAAAATATTAGTGTTTAAAATAATCCCCCGAGTTTAATTTAAGAGTATACTAATTAATTAAAATGATTTTAGAACTCAATTATTGTAAAATATAATATTTATATTAAGTACTCATATGTTTCGTTCTCTGGAAAAAAAATTATTTTATTTTATTATTATTTTATTTTTTTTTTTTTTCTGGTTACACTAATTGTAGTATTTTATTTAACACCTATAAAACTTATGTAATAATATATATATATTTTTTAAAAAAAAAAATTAGCGTTGAAAAACGTTGAATTTAACAGACAGTTGTTAAGTTTTTAACGGAAAAAGTCGGGTTGTTACATTACCTACCCCTTAAAGAAAATTTCGTCCCGAAATTTTGGTTGGTGTGATTAAACGGCGTTTAGGAAACAAGTGAGGATAGATTGTTCATCTTGACGTAGTAAGATCGTGCATCTTGTAGTTAAGTATGAAAGTTGGGTAAAACGGAATCATGTTCCTTTAATGACGAATACCTTCGGATGAACTGTTCGGAGTACAAGTATGATATGACAAATACGGAAAATCATATGTGACTTCAAATGATGTCACATATAGAGTCTTAGTATATTCAGATGTCAGCAGAGAAAATAAAGGAGTCATGTAATATGATACATGGTAAGGGTAAGATTGATCAAACTTTACCACCATCACGTTCCATTAGAACTTCCGCATGACTTACTGTAATATAATCACGCGATCAACTGTCATCATATTGCACTAACTCATGCTTCTATTCCAACATTACTCCAGAATATTTATGGATATAAAACTCAAGTGTCGTTTTCCAGAATTTATAAATCAAAATGATTTCTAAAAAAAAAAATGTGCACTAAAAATAGTACGAGAATATAATATTATAATTGATAATATTAAAAGGGAACGTCATAAGAATGTCTTGGAAAATATGAAGAATCTTTGTACGTCGGAAATGATGCCTTTCGGTTCACAAATCGAGATGTTCGGAATTTCTTAATCGAAGCACATAAGCACATAATATATCACAAATGATAACTCACGTAGGAATGTCGGGAATTTCGAAAGTCCTGAATGACGCTTCCTGGCTTCACTAATCGGGGTGTTAAAAATGAACTCGTATGAGCAGGAAAAGTCTTGAAATCGAAAGGAGAAATACTTTCTCACCGATAGTAGTAATAATGTTATATTAAAGTCAGAATATGCACATAATCACATATAAGTATAACGACACGGTTCTAGACTAGATCACTAATGTATCCTAACGGTCCAGGTCAGACACACTAATGCATCTAATTCCCTAGAACCACCGCTCTGATACCATCTCTAACGACCCGCCAAAATCGCTATTGACGCGGTACGTTATCTACGGTCCCACAGCGAGGTTTCGACCTCTATATGATACGTTTTGATAAAACATTGCATTCATTTAAAAAAAAAACATACTTTCTATACATAGAAAGTTTACCAAAATATAGACATATCCCAAATATATATGACAACTTATACAAAATGACTAAATCATCAATTTATTTAATAACAGATTATAACATTAATATTTGAATGCAATGTCTTTTTGAAAATATGGCATAAAAGACTCCATGCAGCACCTTGAGCAAATAGCAAGCAAACAGCGGAAGCACTTTTGAAAGACCTGAGAATAAACATGCTAAAAGTGTCAACCAAAAGGTTGGTGAGTTCATAGGTTTATCGTAACAACCGTTATCAATAGTTTTAATAGACCACAAGATTTCATAATCATAAACATAATACACTCGCAAGTGTATGTAAAGCATTCTAAGTGGTTGAGCACTTGGTAACCATACTTAACATTTAATCAACGTCGCATATTCCCTTTATTATGAAATCTCACTACACCGTACCAAGTGTAGTTACCGAAACGAAGTACTGTGCAACCGTTGAATACTGGTCGTCCAGTCCGGTTGGGGTTGTCAGGCCCGATAGATCTATCAACAGGATTCGCGTTTACAATACCCATGTAAATAGTAGTTACCAAGCTACAGGGAAGTATGCCAGTGGTACAACTCAACGTAGAATATATTTTTAAGTACTTGTGTCTATTTTGTAAACATTTATAAAAGCAGCGCATGTATCTCAGCCCAAAAATATATATTGCAAAAGCAATTAAAAAGGGAGCAAATGAAACTCACCTTTGTAGCCCAATAAACAATTCACGTAGATGTAACCAATACTCGGAATGCAAGTAACCGTAGACCTCATCCTAAAGAATATATGTTGGTTAATAAATGTCTAACAAGCTAGGTCAGGTCATAGGGTTCGTATAGTCCTATTGCTCAAGTCCGACTCATAAATTTATCAAAATTTAGCAAAAGTCAACAAAAGTCAATGCAAGTCAAAGTAAGTCAAATGTAAGTCAAACGCAAGTCAACTACAGTCAACATGATTAACACAAGTCAACAACCGCATAAAATTACACAAGTTGATCAAGTAGTCAAACATAGGTCAAACTTAAGTTATTCATTTTTACTTAGAAAAATTTATATTATTTACATATATGTATTTTTTAGTATTTTGCAGCTGATTCCGGGTCCCACCAAATTTGATATAATACGTTAGGTCATGACCATTGGAAAGTATTTCATCCCACCTTTCTATAGACAGTTTATTTGACAAAAATGGAGTTACGGTTTTAAAGTTATGACCTCGCGAAAACAGTCTCCCGAAACATAAAATGCTGATAAAATTTTTGTCAAGTGTTCAAAATCAGCAACGATTGCCCATTTTCTCGCTTGTTTTATACCTGTTTAAACTCAACAAAATTATACAAATAATATATCGTTTTAAAGGTTGTCGCAAATACTTTCAATACAAAATAATAGTTTTTATCTAAACTTAACTGATTTCAACTTGCGAGTCCTCAAAGTAGGTCCGAGAGTCATTTTGACAATTTTGTTAAAATACTAAAATTTTCGGTTGAATCCGGCTGACCTGACTTAACCAAATTTTTATCACAGCTCAAAAATGACATTTTAGATGTGTTGGTGACTTTCGTTTTCCAAAATTATGCATATGGGTCAATTTATGCACGTTTGACCCGAATGAGTCATAAAACTTTCTTTAAACCAAATTTGACCCAAACTCATTTTTAAAGCACCAAAACTTGCAAACATACTTAAATCAATATACGGGATGTGTTACATACCTTTGGTTCTCAAAATTTCGCATATGGGTCAAAGTAGGCTCGTATGACCCAAATGGGTCATAAACACCCATTTTGACCAAAACATGCCACAACTTATTTTTTAAATACCACAACCTTTAAAGTTACTTAAATCGACGTTTGGGACTTTTCTACACTGACTGTTAACCATTTTGACCCATTAAACCCATTTGGTCAAACAAAGTCAATTGCACATATTATTTAGCTTAAATAATATAGTCAACTTCCAGAATTTTTATAAAAATAAGTACACATCCATTTGATTTGAAATACGCGCCAAAATCTCCGAAATTTAGTCGAATATAACATATCCGAAGCACAACCTCTAACCCTAAACAGAAAGCTTGCAGTAACTAAAAACGTACCAGACTTTAATGCTGAATCGTTTCGGTACTCATGTATAAACTTTGAAAAATCATATCAAATCCAAACGCGTTTCTGGAGTCTAAACTTATTAATTTTTCGATACGCACGCAACCGTGATCCCAGAATTCTGAGATCAGGTCGCACGCATCCCAATGAAACTGTTCTGTCCGGTTTTAAATAATATAAAATTCTAACTTTGATTTGGCCATAGATTTTGACTCTTTTATCGGAATTGGACAATATCTAAATGAAAACCAAATGTTTTTTTTTTTTTGCAAGCAATACAACTATATACCTCTCCGGACCTGAATATATAGCAAACTTTCCCAGATTCACAGTTTCAATTACGAATTTTTAAACCGAAATAAATTTTTAAGCATCAAAATCACAAACCTTTAATTAACCATAACGAGGGCTATACATATTCGATTAACATGAATCTTAAGTCTATCTTGGATGTTTTTCAATTATCTATACATCTAACATCAGTTCACAAACTCAATCATAAAGCATTCATCTCAGAAAATTCGGATTCATAGCAAGATCACATGAAAACTTCAATTTAACATATCGGGAGCATACGATAACGAAATCAATTGATTCTTGAGCCTAAAATTAGTAGTTTTTCAATAGTAATCCATCTACATACTTATATTTACAGATAACAAAGTCAAAATTCCAAAAACATGGCAAAACAATTCGAATTTCATGTAATATCATGTTAAACTTCAATTAATCATACCGGAAGCAATTCTAAATGAAATCAAGTGATTCTTGAGCCTAAAATTAATAGTTTTTCACAAGGATTTCATTTATAAGTATTTCATAAACTGAAAACATCATGTTCATATCAGTAGCATACCATTCAAATTCGTGATTCATCAACAAGTCAACAAATGATCAAATTAACGAACAATATCATGCATACATACAAGGACTTGAGCACTAGACACTATATCTACCCTAATATGTAACAAAAATATGAAAACTAGAAAATTAGAGTTTTTAAAACTTACACAAATCAAGAAATTGTTGGTATGGCTGAGTAGAGCTCTTCGAGAGGAGTCCGAATATGTAAACGATTTTATGATCAAGTGATTTCTTGAAGGTGTTTATAAGGAAAGAAGATCGATGATGATGATAAATAGTAATGGGTATTTTAAGGAGAGAGTCTATGTACGTGTGTGTTAGATGAAATGAATTAGGTTTAATAATATAGATGGGATAAAGAGTCACGGGTGATAAATCTATCTCAATTATTGATATCACGGACGTAATAATGTGTAGTCATGGGTATAATAATTAAACACGGGTATTACTATGTAATCATGGGTTATAATTAAATTTTTATCCGATATCTAAAACCCAATGTATTTTATTTTAATATGATTTAATAATTGGTAAATTTTTATATTTATAAAATACATTTACATATATATTGTTCGAAACCTTTTAAATTCTAGACATCGTACCTAGTTGGTGTTTTTCATAAATACTTATTTAATATATTTTTAAACTAAATAATATATGTCTTTTATTGAAAATATAAGTGTTTAAAATAATCCCCCGAGTTTAATTTAAGAGTATACTAATTAATTAAAATGATTTTAGAACTCAATTATTGTAAAATATAATATTTATATTAAGTACTCATACGTTTCGTTCTCTGGAAAAAAATTATTTTATTTTATTATTATTATTTTTTTTTTCTGGTTACACTAATTGTAGTATTTTATTTAACACCTATAAAACTTATGTAATAATATATATATATTTAAAAAAAAAAATTAGCGTTGAAAAACGTTGAATTTAACAGACAGTTGTTAAGTTTTTAACGGAAAAAGTCGGGTTGTTACACTCATGGCGTGCCACATGACGAGGAGGCATTGTTCCTTCAAAACACAAGAATACCGTTGATTAGTATTTTTAATAATACTAACTATGATATGGAATAAGGATAGAGAGAAATTTTCCTTGACTCGCCTTAAATTCTTTATGCTATAATGTCGGATCGTTCATATGAGTCACCGTAATATAATCTCGGAAATTATATTACCCTAATTCACATGTGCATTCGACATTATTTCACTAAGTCAAGGTGGCATGTCAATTAAATTAAACAACGTGAGGTTAAGATGAAATAAGAGTAGATATGAGTAGAAACGTTCGAGTATAAATGCACAAGTAGTCAAGTAATTCCTACTTCAAGTCTATATGCCGATTATAGTCTAGATTCACTAATGTACCCTACGACTCGGGGTTGACACCAATGAACTCTAAATCCCTACAACAAACGCTCTGATACCATCTGTAGCGACTCGACCAAATCATGTTTGACGGCGCCGACTACTTAGGTCCCGTTACGTGGTCATAAGTCTTTGACATGACGTTTGACCAAAATATGTCGCATTCATTTCATAAGTAAAAGGATGTTTCAAGTTTACAAATATAGTTCAAAAGACTAGTTACATTACAATGTTTAACGTACGAATGAAACCTATGCGACACAATTTAAAGTAGTCAAAAGACGCTCCAACTATGCATATATACTCGACATCAAAGCAAGTATCAAAAAGTGTGCGGAAGCATGTATCAAGTAGTGCTCAAGGACCTGATAAAACATATAGAAAACTGTCAACGAAAAACGTTGGTGAAATCATAGGTGTTTTAGTAAACGTTGCATTTGAACCACAAGATTTAATATAATATGATTATCAAAATCATTTGCATTCCAAAGTTGTTATTTGTTTCGTGAGCACCCAATTATCAAACTTAACTGTTTTACACCCTTTGCGTTGTGTTAGAACATACACTAGACCCGAAAATATATTTCATCCGCTAACGGTAGTGAACCGTCCGAATGAGGCTCGTCAAGCCCATGTGATCACATAATATAAGTTCACGTTTACACCCTGCAAGTGTAACTAATGATAATTGAATTGAGGCTTTTTGTTCAAACCCGTACGTGGAATGTTCGTTTCCGTACTTGTGTTCAAAGTGTAAAAGTATGATACGTATATGTTTCTCATTCCATAGTTTAAAGCATAAAAGTTGTTTGAAAGATGGGACTATGATCTCACCTTGTGTACACGAGTAATAAGTACTTCAACAAGTAACGTGTGCAAAGAACAATGCTAGTCTTGACCTAAACAAATAGGTCGCATCAATAACGGTAAACGCGATAGGTCACAGATGTTCAATTAGTCCTATGGCTCGTTACGACTCGATTATGTAGCATGTGAATCAAATTGTCCAAGTTTCATGCAAGATACAAGTATAGAAACAAGTTAGAAAGATTGCACAATCATTTGGTTAAGTTTGACAAAAAGTCAAACTTTGGTCGGTCAAAGTCAATGAAAAAGTCAACACATTCGGGTTGTAGCGACCCGGAAAACTTCGACTAATTTTAAATCAAACTCTCGATACGATTTAATATTTTTGACACGATAAGCAAAGTTTGTAATGTTGAGTCACAAAATTTTTGAACTGTTTACATGGATTCATTGAGCCTTTGACTATTCTCGACGATTCACGATTAATTGTGTCTAAATAAATATAAATATATATATGTATTATATAAATTAAATATTACATGATTACTGAATTTTATTGTTGACATATATAATTACAAGCTAAAATATAAATGTAGTATTATTTACTTTCGTTATTAATAATTAGCATTAATATTAATAATAATGTTAGTATATTATTATTTAATATAACAGAATTGATACATCAAAATTGTTATATCAATATAATTGGTAGTAACATTTTAAATTTAAGTTATTATAAATATAATACAATTTATTAATAACATTAATAATAATATCATCATAAATATTATTATAACTATTAGTATTATTATACTAGATATTATTAGGGCAATTATTATTATCGGTTTTAATATGCTATTATTATTATTATTATTATTATTATTATTATTAATATTTCAGTATTTTTAAGTAATTTTTTTATATAATTGTTATTAATATTTTCAGTATTTTTCTTTTATATTTTTTATATAGAATTATTATTAATATTAATTAATTATATAAAAGTATATATACATAGAAATGGGAATCAAAATATGATTCATGTAACTATCATACTATTCTTGATTTACAGGATTCGTACAAATCATCTTCACAAAGAACAAATTACGTTAAACATCATGATCAAACTATTTTATTTTTTATATTATTTTGTTTACTGCCAAAAATTCTTGTCCACCTTGAATTCCTCATATGATTGATCAAGTCCAATGTTAACTAATCCATACAACCTTCTAACATCAAACATAACTTATACATTTCACTTATCTACTTCCATTTTTTTGTTGTTGTTTTATTGAGCAACCTCAAACCACCCTCACCATGCTTTTGAGCCAAAAACAAATCGTCGATCACCAAACCATATTTTCGTTCCTCCTTAATTCTATTTAAAGAACCTTGATCATCATCGAGAAACCACAACCTTCCATCACATTCAACACACCACCTATCTTTCTACGTTTATACATATACATATATAACATACAAAACACTCTCTTCAAACACCCTATTATCCGATCACCCTAGTTTCAATCTCCGTTGATAAACTGAGATAAACCCCTCAACTTATGGTCTACTCTCTACTTGAACCAAACCCTTGTAACCACCACGACACCACCACATAATACCATCGATAGAGTATTTTTGTTTTTTTGTTTTGTTTCGTTTCCTTTTTGATTCAACGAACAACCATCATGAACACCCCTCTCACCTTCGGTTAAACAAACCCATCGAACCATCTACCTATCTATTTCTGTCGAGCACCATGCAAACACACACACCTACATGATCAAAACTGCCAACGGTTACTGCCGTGTTCATTTTCTGTTGCAGCCCAACCAACTGCTCGATTACGGCTAACATCCGCTGCTCCTGTTTCTTGTTCAGTCTACAAACCACCATCACCAACTAATTGTTGTTGTTACTATTCGATGATCACCACTCTCGATCACCCACAACCTGAAACTATTTTCAAGTTACCTTCTGCTACTGTCTTCTTGTTCCTTCGAGCCTCCACCACCATCTTCAACTAAAACACCACCATGTATCATCGAGCTTTAAGCTATTTAATTTCTGTTTTAGTACTTCTGTTTGAACCAACAAGATAAAGTCGATGAATGGATGTGGTAAGGAAACTGATTTGCAGTCATGAAAACTCACATATTTTATTTAAAGTTGAAACCTATACAATCACCCACTAACCAACTAGTTTCTTTACATAAAAAAAAATGATGATTTAAACCTCCCTTTTCTTTGCTTTTTGGTCGACAATTCCAAGTAAATAAACCCCACTTGAAATATTAATTGATATGGTGGGATACAAGAAAAAGGATATGCAAGTGGAGAAATGGCAAATCAAGTTGCTGTAAGGGGGACGTTTTTTTTTATTTCTTTGTAAGGTTATATGGAATAATGAAAAAGTGTTGAGAGCATGCATGGCTTTCTCTTTTCTTATTTTTGTCACTTGCCATTCGAATTTATCAAAATAAATATTTAAATATGGCATGCGTTTGATTTGGCCTGTGCTCGAGCATTTCATTCCTTATATTTAATCTTGGGTCGAGAATATTAGTTTAAGTCTTGGGTCGTAAGTTGTTAGTGGACCACAACATTAAACATACTAGGCTATGACACTTGAGCCTATTAAATTTATGGTTGGGCTGAAAATTGTTATTAGGCCGAGTTGCAGCTAGGGGTTTGCCTGTTGGAATGAAAGGATGACAGTGATGATGATGTATATGTATACGATATAGGTGAAGATGATAATTTAGCTATGTTGAGAAAGAAAGATTAAACGAGGATGATAGATGATTGTTGATGATTATGGTTAGATTGTTAAGGTGATGGCGATATAGATAATAATTATGATCATAAACAAATGACGAAACAATATTCAATGATGAAGGGGTGACGTGATGATAATTGTGAGGATTATGATGTTAATCTAATGAAGATGATATTAATAAGATGATGATGGCGAGGTTAATGATAGATAAGTATGTTATCGGGTTAGCGGGACGTCGTGGGTTCAAACCCGGACTTGGGCATTTTTTTTAAGGACAACTTCTTTGAGGTAGTTTACTTATTATTCATTATTATTATTATTATTATTATTATTATTTTATTATTATTATTATTATGATTAATGTTTAATGTTGTTAAAATATTAAGGATTGGTTTAAAAAAATAAAATTAAGGATTAAGTTTATGATTTAATAGGTTAATGATATGATTATGATTATTAAGAAAAAGTATGATTAAGTTTATGACAAATACTTATTATTATTTTTGAAAACTATTAATATTATTATTAAAGCTATTATTATTATCATTATTATTAAGTAGAATTATTATTATTATTATTAGAATTGTCATTATTTTTTTATCATTATTATTTTATAAAAACCATATTATTATTATTATTATCAATATTACTACTAATATTATTATCATTACTACAATAAAAATTAGTCATATAGAAATATACTTAACTAAACTATAGTAACACTTTTATTTATTTAAAGTATATAAAATAAGTATAGTTAATATAGTTACCAATGAAACATACAATTTGCTGAAATAACAATTAATAATAATATCTAAACTTGTTCGAATACAAGTATATATTTTTTTTAATAAATATATGAATAATATAGGTTCGTGAATCCAAGACCAACCCTACATTTATTCAATGACGTTATATGTATTTTTACTACAAAATACAGTATAGTGAGTATCATTTGCTCCCTTTTTAAATGCTTTTGTAATATATATTTTTGAGACTGAGAATACATGCGCTGCTTTTATAACTATTTTACGAAATAAACACAAGTACGTGAAACTACATTCTATGGTTGAATTATCGAAATCGAATATGCCCTTTTTATTAAGTCTGGTAATCTAAGAATTAGGGAACAGACACCCTAATTGACGCGAATCCTAAAGATAGATCTATCGGGCCCAACAAGCCCCATCCAAAGTACCGGATGCTTTAGTACTTCAAAATTTATATCATGTCCGAAGGAGGATCCCGGAATGATGGGGATATTCTTATATGCATATTGTGAATGTCGGTTACCAGGTGTTCAATCCATATGAATGATATTTTTGTCTCTATGCATGGGACGTATATTTGTGAGAACTGAAAATGAAATCTTGTGGTCTATTAAAATGATGAAAATGAAATGATTACTATAAACTGATCAATTCACCAACCTTTTGGTTGACACTTGAAAGCATGTTTATTCTTAGGTATGAAAGAAATCTTCCGCTGTGCATTTGCTCATTTTAGAGATATTACTTGGAGTCATTCATGGCATATAGAGGTCCGTTCATCGCGATGGTACCATATGTTGAAGTGTTCGTTCAGGAAAATTTTGGACGGGGTATGACATGTGGTATCAGAGCGGTGGTCTTAGCGAACCAGGTCTACATTAGTGTGTCTAACAGGTAGTTGTTAAGATGCATTAATGAGTCTGCGTTAGTGTGTCAAACAGGTAGTTGTTAGGATGCATTAGTGAAGTCTGGACTTCGACCTAGTAGTTGTTAGATTATATTATTAAGTCTGGACTTGAACCTGGTCTGCATGTTAAAAGTTTTGCTTATCATTTCTTGTCGAAAATTACCTGCTTATCATTCTTAGTCTAGACACATCTTACTGCATTGACTGCATAAATAGTGTGTAGACAAAATTCACATCTTAGCGTATCTACTAACCCATATCTTAGCGTATCTATTACTATAAACTTTGCCTGATATATTTCGTATATTCCCTTCGTAATCTACGGGATCTTCTGTACTATGTAATTAGAATATCATCCGATATCCGAAAATCATTTCATATCGAAAAATCCTTTATTCAATCGTACGAAATAGAACTTACAACTAGTTCAAGTCCCTCGGATTCCGATATGGAGTCCCACTCCAGCTCCAAAAACAGCGTCACCAGAATGAATCAATCAATCAGCCATCTCCAATTCATCTGATGGGTTCGTAGTCTATTAACTCAATGGAGACAAGATGAAGATAATCCTTCCACAACCGAATTTCCCTCTTGGTGATGAACCTGAAGCACTCACCGGCGAACCAATCCGAAACACCATTTTCACTCTCATTACCCGAATATCTCGCCATGATTATATTCTATCTAAATTTCTAAACCTTATTCATCCGCTCGTTCCGACCGACAATCATCCCGGAATAATAGAAGAAGTCAACGAGCTTCGCACCCGAGTTGTAGCCTGGAAAAACTATGGTGCAAAAATGTACCAGCTTCAGCAACATTACCGGCATCAACAGTACCACCAACAACAATATCCGCATCCCAAGCCTCAACATCACAATCTGTCCCACGAACATCAACATCATGCGCACCATGGATACCAAGGAGTATCATCAGCAATTAACAATGAAGTATTGAACCATAACTTCATTAATATTCTGCGAAGAATATGTGGATCCTAATAATTTACAATGAAGTATTGGACCATAACTTCATTAATATTCTGCGAAGAATATGTGGATCCTAATAGTTTTAAGGATTACTTATTCTAGCTAAAACCGAAAATCAAATGAGCCTAATATTATATTGACTCGTTAAATCCATGATTACATCTGAAGAAAATATATATATAAGTATATTTTCATAAAGATTGTAATTAAAAATTCTTTCGTACAAACTGTTAATGATGAAAATATTTTAACGGGTAGGTAATACCCGAGGAATATTTAAGATTTCACATTAATAAGTTGCATTGTACATTATTCAAATCTGATTCAACAGTCATTTCCTATCCTACTTACATCTACAGATATATGAATCCGTTCACCACAACATAACCATTTCCATTCAAATTTCATATTTGGATTTTGACCTATCAGAATCCAACAAGTGGCATAATGAAGAGAACATTTGACGGAATAAAATGTGTTAGAAACAAACAAATTAATTATGAGAAATTTTGTTAAGAATCCACGCTAAAAAAAAAAAAAAAATTTCCTAGCTAACTATTCCTAGCTAACTGTGGACTGCTAACTGTGAACTACCAACATTGGACGATTAAAATGAATTAAAATATTGATTATAACATATGAAACTAAACAAACCTTCAAGTTTGCCACTTGATTTCATCTTAAACCTCATTTGTATTTTGACGATTACAATCTGCGTTCAAACCTTTCGTGATTCTTGAAAACACTTCAATCGGGAGGATGAACCAACCGCACTTCATCTACAAAAAAAAAAAAAAAGATTGATGCGTATAGTTATGCACGTGAAAATACTCGGAACCTGAGTAAACGTTTAACACGTAGCTGTACTAATTCCTTTAGCGTTATTATTACCCAAAATAATTTGGTAATTCCCTTCAAAGTAGTACTTTTTATCACAACTTCAGCAAGACAACTTCGACTTTCATTCGAATTAGTCTTGTTATGACCTTGATATACGAATTTGCCTTTCGTCATCATTACCGAAGAATCGTTTATATTCCACCACGTTAGTAGTAAACTTACCAACAACTTCATTACTCATTGGCTTAAGATGCTCCGAAGAACCAATATATTTGTTCATTAAAACCCTATCATATACACATCCGTATCTTATAACGAGAATTGACATACCAGTTGCCGAGAATCAGCAATCAGTATTTTGAAAACTCGCAGCATGTCTACATCAACAGTTATATGTATACATATAACATTTACCTCTCAAAAATATGATTTTTCATTCTGAAATTCTGAAAAGCACCCAGTCTACAAATCAATACCACAAATTTTGAAAAAGCTGAATACAGCAGCAAAAACTGTACACGACCTTAACCGTCGAAAGTTTGATGATAAAGAATGGAGTATTGGACACACTCAATAGAAAAATTTAGTACCGAAAAGCGGATTATGCGAAACTATGAAGGAAGTCGTGGTCAAAGCACAAAGAATAAGTTTGACTTCAAAGAATCTAAATGATTCAATGTATGCTGAAGTCTTTAGCGAATATCTTGCTCTTTACTCTAAACCACTGCGGACAATAGTTTCCATCATCCTCTGATCTTAGATATTCAAAGATATTATCGTATCTTTCATTATAAATATCCTCGATATTTCTGAATATATTTTCATAACTAATCTTATCTGAGATCATTTATCTCTTTGAGCTATCAAGTGTTACATCATATGAGAAACTATTAGTTTCTATATTCTGTAAACTTTCGAGTTTAAAATACAAATGTTTTGAAGTAGTGTTGGGAACTGATGCATGAGTTAGTATAATATAATGACACTTGATCAACGTGATTATATTACGGTAATTCATGCTGAGTTTCTAATGAAACGTGATGATTCACAGTACCATCATCATGTGCCATTTACACGACTCTTGCATTCTACTCAATCTCCAAACATATTAAGAACATATCTTCTTGATAGTTCTATCTTTCCGGATGTTCTAGTAATTTATCAAATCAAGAATCGTGCCATTACAAATTCCTTCCTTAGAACATTAACTATGTTCATTCCGAAATTCATAACTATGAATTCTGGACCATTACTTGTGGTATTTAGAGTTGAGAAGAGAATAAAAAGGCAAAGAGCTCCGAGATATAAGGGAAAATATAAAGCCCAATGACAACACCGAAATTACAAACCGTGTATATCAATCCGTATAGCAATATAAAGGCACGTGAGAATGAAAAACACTGTAACCTCAAGGTAATAGTAGAAGTGAATAAAATCCTCCGGTGGTAGATGAAAGAGAAGAATGACATATATGAAAGTTAAGAGTATATCAAAAATCAGAACGGGATGGAGCATATTGACGAAAGTTTTAAAATATGAATTGAGGAGAAAGAATAGAAGATGCGAGATATGGAAAATAAGGAAAACAAGGAGGTGGAATTATAGTAAAATATCCGACATATCAATCGAAATAGATTATTGCATCTAATCAAAGAAGATCCTGATTTCCTAAATCGTCGAAGAACCAAATCTTATTACAAAGATTTTCTTTAAATCCCATGAATTCCTAAAATCAATCATAAATACGTCATCAGATAAAACGATTCTATATTTACTCATTTCACTCTCTTGCGATAGCTTCACTTATACTCTTCGTATAATCAAATTGTTTTATCTATATTACTCAATGATGATAAAACTCTAATTATCAACTCATATTCTTCATGAGAACATTTTTATTGTTAACCATGATGACCCCACTAAAATTTCGGGACAAAATTGCTTTAACGGGTAGGTACTGTAGCGACCCGGAAAACTTTGACTAATTTTAAATCAAACACTCGATACGATTTAATATTTTTGACACGAAAAGCAAAGTTTGTAATGTTGAGTCACAAAATTTTTGAACTGTTTACATGGATTCATTGAGCCTTTGACTATTCCCGACGATTCACGATTAATTGTGTCTAAATAAATATAAATATATATATGTATTATATAAATTAAATATTACATGATTACTGAATTGTATTGTTGACATATATAATTACAAGCTAAAATATAAATGTAGTATTATTTACTTTCGTTATTAATAATTAGCATTAATATTAATAATAATGTTAGTATATTATTATTTAATATAACAGAATTGATACATCAAAATTGTTATATCAATATAATTAGTAGTAACATTTTAAATTTAAGTTATTATAAATATAATACAATTTATTAATAACATTAATAATAATATCATCATAAATATTATTATAACTATTAGTATAATACTAGATATTATTAGGGCAATTATTATTATCAGTTTTAATATGCTATTATTATTATTATTATTATTATAATAATTATTATTATTATTATTATTATTATTATTATTAATATTTCAGTATTTTTAAGTAATTTTTTTATATAATTATTATTAATATTTTCAGTATTTTTCTTTTATATTTTTTATACAGAATTATTATTAATATTAATTAATTATATAAAAGTATATATACATAGAAATGGGAATCAAAATATGATTCATGTAACTATCATACTATTCTTGATTTACAGGATTCGTACAAATCATCTTCACAAAGAACAAATTACGTTAAACATCATGATCAAACTATTTTATTTTTTATATTATTTTGTTTGCTGCCAAAAATTCTTGTCCACCTTGAATTCCTCATATGATTGATCAAGTCCAATGTTAACTAATCCATACAACCTTCTAACATCAAACATAACTTATACATTTCACTTATCTACTTCCATTTTTTGTTGTTGTTGTTTTGTTGAGCAACCTCAAACCACCCTCACCATGCTTTTGAGCCAAAAACAAATCGTCGATCACCAAACCATATTTTCGTTCCTCCTTAATTCTGTTTAAAGAACCTTGATCATCATCGAGAAACCACAACCTTCCATCACATTCAACACACCACCTATCTTTCTACGTTTATACATATACATATATAACATACAAAACACTCTCTTCAAACACCCTATTATCCGATCACCCTAGTTTCAATCTCCGTTGATAAACTGAGATAAACCCCTCAACTTATGGTCTACTCTCTACTTGAACCAAACCCTTGTAACCACCACGACACCACCACATAATACCATCGATAGAGTATTTTTGTTTTTTTGTTTTGTTTCGTTTCCTTTTTGATTCAACGAACAACCATCATGAACACCCCTCTCACCTTCGGTTAAACAAACCCATCGAACCATCTACCTATCTATTTCTGTCGAGCACCATGCAAACACACACACCTACATGATCAAAACTGCCAACGATTACTGCCGTGTTCATTTTCTATTGCAGCCCAACCAACTGCTCGATTACGGCTAACATCCGCTGCTCCTGTTTCTTGTTCAGTCTACAAACCACCATCACCAACTAATTGTTGTTGTTACTATTCGATGATCACCACTCTCGATCACCCACAACCTGAAACTATTTTCAAGTTACCTGCTGCTACTGTCTTCTTGTTCCTTCGAGCCTCCACCACCATCTTCAACTAAAACACCACCATGTATCATCGATCTTTAAGCTATTTAATTTCTATTTTAGTACTTCTGTTTGAACCAACAAGATAAAGTCGATGAATGGATGTGGTAAGGAAACTGATTTTCAGTCTTGAAAACTCACATATTTTATTTAAAGTTGAAACCTATACAATCACCCACTAACCCACTAGTTTCTTTACATAAAAAAATGATGATTTGAACCTCCCCTTTCTTTGCTTTTTGGTCGACAATTCCAAGTAAACAAACTTGATATGGTGGGATACAAGAAAAAGGATATGCAAGTGGAGAAATGGCAAATCAAGTTGCTGTAAGGGGGACGTTTTTTTTTTTATTTCTTTGTAAGGTTATATGGAATAATGAAAAAGTGTTGAGAGCATGCATGGCTTTCTCTTTTCTTATTTTTGTCACATGCCATTCGAATTTATCAAAACAAATATTTAAATATGGCATGCGTTTGATTTGGCCTGTGCTCGAGCATTTCATTCCTTATATTTAATCTTGGGCCGAGAATATTAGTTTAAGTCTTGGGCCGTAAGTTGTTAGTGGACCACAACATTAAACATACTAGGCTCTGATACTTGAGCCTATTAAATTTATGGTTGGGCTGAAAATTGTTATTGGGCCGAGTTGCAGCTAGGGGTTTGCCTGTTGGAATGAAAGGATGACAGTGATGATGATGTATATGTATACGATATAGGTGATGATGATAATTTTGCTATGTTGAGAAAGAATGATTAAACAAGGATGATAGATGATTGTTGATGATGATGGTTAGATTGTTAAGGTGATGGCGATATAGATAATAATTATGATCATAAACAAATGACGAAACAATATTCAATGATGAAGGGGTGACGTGATGATAATTGTGAGGATTATGATGTTAATCTAATGAAGATGATATTGATAAGATGATAATGGCGAGGTTAATGATAGATAAGGATGTTATCGGGTTAGCGGGACGTCGCGGGTTCAAACCCGGACTTGGGCATTTTTTTTTAAGGACAACTTCTTTGAGGTAGTTTACTTATTATTCATTATTATTATTATTATTATTATTTTATTATTATTATTATTATGATTAATGTTTAATGTTGTTAAAATATTAAGGATTGGTTTAAAAAATAAAATTAAGGATTAAGTTTATGATTTAATAGGTTAATGATATGATTATGATTATTAAGAAAAAGTATGATTAAGTTTATGACAAATACTTATTATTATTTTTGAAAACTATTAATATTATTATTAAAGCTATTATTATTATCATTATTATTAAGTAGAATTATTATTATTATTATTATTAGAATTGTCATTATTTTTTTATCATTATTATTTTATAAAAACCATATTATTATTATTATCAATATTACTACTAATATTATTATCATTACTACAATAAAAATTAGTCATATAGAAATATACTTAACTAAACTATAGTAACACTTTTATTTATTTAAAGTATATAAAATAAGTATAGTTAATATAGTTACCAATGAAACATACAATTTGCTGAAATAACAATTAATAATAATATCTAAACTTGTTCGAATACAAGTATATATATTTTTTAATAAATATATGAATAATATAGGTTCGTGAATCCAAGACCAACCCTACACTTATTCAATGACGTTATATGTATTTTTACTACAAAATACAGTATGGTGAGTTTCATTTGCTCCCTTTTTAAATGCTTTTGTAATATATATTTTTGGGACTGAGAATACATGCGCTGCTTTTATAACTGTTTTACGAAATAGACACAAGTACGTGAAACTACATTCTATAGTTGAATTATCAAAATCGAATATGCCCTTTTTATTAAGTCTGGTAATCTAAGAATTAGGGAACAGACACCCTAATTGACGCGAATCCTAAAGATAGATCTATCGGGCCCAACAAGCCCCATCCAAAGTACCGGATGCTTTAGTACTTCGAAATTTATATCATGTCCGAAGGAGGATCCCAGAATGATGAGGATATTCTTATATGCATATTGTGAATGTCGGTTACCAGGTGTTCAATCCATATGAATGATATTTTTGTCTCTATGCATGGGACGTATATTTTTGAGAACTGAAAATGAAATCTTGTGGTCTATTAAAATGATGAAAATGAAATGATTACTATAAACTGATGAACTCACCAACCTTTTGGTTGACACTTGAAAGCATGTTTATTCTCAGGTATGAAAGAAATCTTCCGCTGTGCATTTGCTCATTTTAGAGATATTACTTGGAGTCATTCATGGCATATAGAGGTCCGTTCATCGCGATGGTACCATATGTTGAAGTGTTCGTTCAGGAAAATTTTGGACGGGGTATGACATGGGTCGGGTCCCGAACTATTTTTCTGAGGTTTTTATTCATATATAAGCATGTTAGAACAAGTTACATGTGAATCGGAGGTGCGTAGCATAGCAAAACTTAGAACTCGTATCTTATATCGTTAGAAAGGTAATTTGACAAAGAACACAACTAAATACATTTCACCAACCAAAAACATCATTTGCAACAATCGACTTTCCAAGTTAAATGATCAATCAATGCACACCATAAATGCTTCAAATTCATAAATGCACATTTATGATTCGGGAATTAAATGCATACATATGACACGCCGTTTTATAGATAATCAAACATACAATCTAACTAACCACTTACCAACAACAATTCATGGCATTCAATACATAAAAAAAACCGCATTTAAAGTTCATCAAAACCCTAACCCAAATTCACCAAAATCACTAATCAAGTTTATGGAGTTTTCTAAAGCAACTTACACATCAAATTGAAACTAGTGATGTTAGGAACACATTTAATACATGCGTTTATAACATTTAACATCATTCAAACAACCAAATCACCAATCAAACACACCAAAGTTTATGTTCATGCTAGTTACTTCAAATAACAAAATCGAACATATAAATCATATATTCATGTTAGACTTGAGCCATAGACACTAATTAACAACTTTATAAGTTAAAAACATCAAGAACACAAAATCTAGTGATTCTAGAAAGTTACCCAAACTTGATGAAATCGGTATGGAATCGAAGAGGAAGTTGCAAGGATTCCAAATATGTAATTTGTTTTGATTGAAGCTTGCTCAATTGGAATTAGATGATGATTCTTGTAATGGAGATTTGAAAGAAAATAAGGAAGTAATGAAAGAAAAGAGAAATGAAATGAAAAAGATGGGAGGTGGGGTTGACTAGTCAAAAGCTAGTCACCTCCTTGGCACTTTGGCGAAACTAGTCCCTCGAGTTTGGTTGCGGGTGCGTGAATTACCTAAACGAGATATTTTTAAAACGCGTATTAACGAGGGATGTCATAAACATATAACGGAATTTAAATCATTAAACGGAAAAGTAAACGGAAAAAGGCGGGTTGTTACAAAATCAATCATTAAGTGTATAAAGACATCAATGTTAAGTTATACTTGGACATGTTGCACAATGTGTTATTGGCCAAGACCAAATAGATTATTGATCATTATTCTTTTGTGAACCATTTTACACTTAATTCATTGAGGTAAACTAAAATATTAGGAAGTAGCAAGTAATACTCACATATAGCAAGAGATAGTTATTCTAAGATCAATGATATAGATATTTGCACAACATTATGGTTAAGCTTTAGCAATCTTACTTGCAATATAACATATTGCATGATTAATGTGTAAGCACACATTAATGCCCAACACATGCACAAGGGAAGAGCAATCTCTAGTTAGGACTTGGTGACCATCCTAAATGTATCTAAGTGTATTTTAGGATACAAGTCTTTACTCAAAAGTATTGTTCTTCGTTTAGCCTTAATTTGTCACTAAGTAATCTTTAATTGTAATTAGTATTCTAGTGACATTAGCTTATGTGTGTTGGTACTTGGTGATCATCCTAAGAATGTCTAGACAAGTTTTAAGATCACAAGTTATTGATTAACACTTATGTGTTATGCCTAATCATGGTTAATTTGTCATTAAGATATAATTAAGCGTAATTAACCAAGATTAGTGTTTTTATGACCAAGACTCAATTGAGTATGGAAAGGACATCTATTCTAAGCGTGTTGAAAAAGGTTTCAAGAATTATAGATATCGGGAAGTGGTCAAACTAAATTTGATCAAAAATGCTGACAGAGGATTCTACGGTCGCACTACGGTTGACCATGGTGGTAGCCGTGCAACTTGTTTTCACAAAACTGCGTTGCAGATTCAGTCTGAACTTCTACGGCTAAGTGTACGGTCGACCGTACTTTGACCGTGTATTTTAATGATCTTTGTTTTCATTCTATATGTTTTGTTTGACTTGGTCATTTGCAAGATCAAGTATGGATTAGTGAACTTGCGTGTTATATGTTAAGATGTCAATCATCACTTATGCGTATGCATGTGTCATCATCAAAACATATTTTTTGGTTAAGCATTATACTTAACTTTTTCGGTTAGTCCATTAACCAACATTCAACCAACATTCTCCCCCTTTTTGATGATGACAAACATACAAGTGATGAGGGACATTTTGCTATAAATACGCAAGTGTTAACATCACTTGTATCCATCTTTCTCCCCCTTTTATCAAAGCAAAAAAGGTTAGCTCCCCCTAGAACTATGCTCGCCCGTAGAGCAAAGCTCCCCCTTAAATTGTGCACGATGGAAGATATTTATTAAGAACATAATAAGCACATATTTTATTCATAGCGAACACGAAACATAGATATGCATTCATGGAAATATGCATGGAAAATTCAACATAGAGCAAAGACATTTATGGCATAGGTAGGCATTCTGCAAATTGCCTTGGCCTATTTCATGCGGTGAACATAGTGATGAGTGTCTCTTATGATTCCTTCAATTTTGCTCAGATGTCGTCCGATTTTCAGAACGTTCTCGTGAATGACGCTGTTTTGTCCCAAGGTTGAAAGAAGGCTGAAGTTTGGAGGATTATCAAGAGAAGGTTCAGTGAATGGTTTGGTTGATGCTCTGCATATTGGATATGACGAGACTTGAGCAGCATAGTGATAAGTGGATGTTAAATTGAGGTGAGCAAATAGTTTAGTTAGATGAAGACCATAAGGCAATTTTGAGTAGGATTCTCGAGCTGCTTATTGCATTCTTGATGCCATAAGAAATGCAATGTTTACTTTGAGTGAGTGAATGAGACACCACAGAAGAGTAACCTCATTTGCATTCACTCTCCAAAGTATTTCACCTTTTTTATATACATTTATGGAGATGATCTGTTTCCATAGATCATATGTTGAGGCAAGATGATGGACTAGGAACCCATCCTTGTTAATGGACTCAAATTTGAGTAGTCCTTCACACAGTGTTTCAAGAGCACTATCTTTTTCTAGCCATTCTGGATACTCATCAAATGAGTTTGGGTTGAGAAAGAATTTGAGTCCATTACTTGAAACATCCATGATGTTTCCAAATTCTTCAAGTGTCAAAGAATGACTTTTGCCATATAGAGAGAATGATATCTTCATATCATGAAATTGGAAATTTGCATAGAATTCATTCACATGGAGAGGATATAGAGGTCCTCGAAGGTTGAGAAAGGCATTCCAATTCACAATAGAGAAGTTGGCAAGTGAGTAAGTTGAAAGTTGGTGTGTTAACACTTCTTTTCCTTTTGCAATATGTCTCATGACTTGATTGAGAGTGATGGATTTTAAAGGTTTTTGATGTCGGATATGAGTTTAGTTGAATGCATTAGTTTTTATAGAGGTTTACTAGGTACAACTTAACTTCATTGAATACTCATAGGTGAGGTAGGTTGGATGAATAAAGTCTTTTGATTGACATGTCAATTCTTATTTGAAACTTTATTGAGTTTTTAATGTTATTGAGCTGAATAGGACAAAACAATTTGTTAGCCTATCTACGGCTTACCCTGCGGTCGACCGTGAGTTCAATCGTGAGTAGCTTTAACAGTTTTGTTTGAACATTTAGTATGATCAATTGAATGCATGTAGTAAACACAGATAAATATTTATTAAATGCATGTAGTAAATACAGAAAAATATTTATTAAACATACATGCTATTGTCTTGAACATTCAACCATAAAGCAGTAGAACAGTTTCATAAAAGCTTATTAGAATTCATCGCTCAAATCATCTTCTTCCTCGTTTTCTGACCTACATGTCAAGCTTCTGATCACTCCCTTTAGCAACTTCTTCACTTTTGATTCTTTCTTCAAGATTTTAATTTGAGTCTGATAGATTTTTTCCATTTTGGCGTTTACTCCAAGTTCTCTCACCGACTCATCTCCTTCTTCGTCTTCACTGTCAGATATCTCAATAGCTCCTCTGCTAGTTCCTTCCTCATTGGAAGTTCTTCTCCATTTGGAAGTTGATCCTCTTGCTATCTTTGATGTTAAGATGGGTTTGTGAGTAGGTGAAAGGGAGTCACCACTTGAGATTTTGAGGTGTCTAAACAATTTGTTGAGATGCATTCCATAAGGTAATCCTCGAGTTGTTTCGGTGATAGTTTCGTTCATCCTAGTTTCCATCAGATAGGCTATATTCACCTTGATACCATGTTTTAAGCACCACATTAGAGCGAATTGAGTGGCATAGACATTTGA